>NC_067169.1:119607421-119879432 GCF_903995435.1 Acomys russatus | reverse complement strand
TTTGAAAGTCTGGTAGAATTTGAGCTAAAATCATCGGCCTTGAGGCTTCCCACCCTCCCCCATGGTTAGGAGACATTCAATGACTGCTTCTTTTCCTGAGGGGTTATGGAGAGATTTAACTTGTTTTCCCATCTTGATTTAGATTAGGTAAATGGAATCTACCAAAAACTGTCCATTTCATTTAGATTTTCCAATTTTGTAAACTATGATTTTTTGAGGTAAGACCTAATGTTTCTTTGGGTTTTTTTTTTACCCCCAGTGTGTGTTGTTATGTTCGGTTTTTCTTTTCTGATTTTCTTGATTTGGATATTTTCTCTCTGCCTTTTAGTTAGTTTGGCTAAGTGTGTGTCTTTTGTCTATCTTGGTGAGATTCTTAAAGAACCGCCCCTTAATTCCATTCATTCTTCCTCTTGTCCTCTGTTTCTAATTTGTTGACTTCAGCTTTAGTTTGATTATTTGCAGCCATGTACTCCTCTTGGGTGTGTCAGCCTCTTTTGTTGTGAAAGCTTCCAGAGGAGCTGTTAAGTGGCTAGTATGGAATATCCCCAATTTCTGTATGAAGGCACTTAGTGCTACCAGCATCCCTCTTAGTACTGCTTTCATTGTGTCCCATAAGCTTGGGTATGTTGTGCCTTCATTTTCATTGAATTTTATACACTCTTTAATTTCTTTTTCATTTCTTCCCTGGCCCAGTTGTCACTGAGTAGGGAGTTGCTCATTTTCCATGATTGTGTAGGGTTTTTGTTATTTCTGTTGTTGAGATCCATTTTAACCCATGGTGATCTGAGAAAGCACAATGGGTAAATTCAATTTTTTGTATAGTTACGGTTTGCTTGTGACCAATTATATACTGCCAATTTTCGAGAAGGTTTCATGTGGCACAAAGAAGAGAGAATATTCCTTTGTGCTTGGGTGAAAAGTTCTGTAGATAACCATTGGGTCCATTGGACTCATTCCATCTGTTGGTTTCATTATTTGTCTATTTTGTTTCTGCCTCAGTGATCTGTCCATTGGTTAGAGTGGGGCACTGAATTTCCCACAATTGAGGTGTCTGCACTGTTCAATGCTTTAGCTTTAGTAGCAACTTTGTTCTGGTTTTGTTTTCATTTTTTTTTTTAAATAAATCTGGGTGCTCTTGCATATTGTTCTAAATTGTTCTGAATTGGAATGCCCTCTGGGTAGGCTTTCCTTTGGTGAGAATGTCGTATTCTTCCCCATCTCTTTTCATTAATTTTGGTTGAAATTCTATTGCTTCATGCTGTACTACTCTATTAAAGAGCTGGCTCTGGAATTCGATTAGACACCCCATCTCCCAACCCAAGCATGCTTGTTTAAAAATATCCTCCAGCATACCTGTTCTGGATCAGGAGACCATCTGACACTAGGACAAATATAGAAAACAAAGCTAAACAGCCCAAGGGAAAACATTATGTGACTTCAGAGTGTAATATACAAGCTGTAGGTTACGACCATAAAGAAAAAAAATTTTTGAAGATGTATTTATTATTTAGACATCATGTGTGCCTGCACGCCAGAAGAGGACACCAGATCTTGCTATAGATGGTTGTGAACCACATGGTTAGTTGGTGGAAATTGAATTCAGGGTCTCCTAGCCAGGATTTGTAGTCTTATTGATATCGTTAAAAATCCATAAAGACAACTGAAACAACCTGATGTTAGCATTTTCTGAGTTCCTGTAGATGTTGGGTTTTATAGTTTTCTGTTTAATGCCATCTAGGATATGGATAACTATATTATTCTACAACTGATTGGCTTACATGACAAATACTGAATTAGCTTCTCAGGGTATCTGCCTACACCTGCAGACACACCACAAACGGGTTAAAATATAAAGTAAAGCCCTCAGTCTAAAACTATCTTGTTTTTAAGGACCAAACAAACTCCCTTTGGAAAAAGAAACTGCACTTTGCAAAGAAACTCCATTTTGTGTTAAACCTAGCCAAGGGCTGAACCCAGATTCCAGACTAAGCACAAACTAGCCTAAACAGAAAAAATATTCCCTGGCAACACAATCAGCTCACCTTGGGAAAGTCCAAATATACTTTCTGGTGGTCAGCAGGTGGTCTGGCACATAGCAACAACCAATCAGGAGAGGCCAGGCCAAAGTTCCTAATGCCCCCAGGACTGCCTCAGCCAACTTTTTCTATAGGCCAACTGGCCCCTACACCTATTACACAACCATGAAACTCTAAGTCTTGTCACTCTCTGCTTTCAGCCTTTCTGCCCAGATTTGATCCAATCATATACTGTAGAATCCATTTCTTTGTCTAAAACCTATAAAACCCCTCTCAATTGAGAGTCTAGGCCACTTCCCTGCACCTGCTGCATCAGCACATTAGAGGTGTGTGCTGGGTTCGAACCTGCAATTTAGGCACATTCTTCCCACTGTATTTGGACTTAGCTCTTGGGTGGTCTGTTATGAGAGTCTCTCTAAATTTGGGCATAATATTGTTAACTCCAAATATGCCTACTTAAGATAACCAGATTTGGATTCGTGAACACTTAATATTCCTTCCAAAAAGGAGATAGGTAAGACGATTGGCCCTTCCTGGGAATATCCAGTCCAAATGCAGCCCACCTAGGAAAGCACTCACAGCCCCACCCACAATAGTTGCTGCAGCACACACAAACAGGCTCCCTCTTCCCACTGCATTCAGTAGTTTTGCCAACACTTTACACTTCACCCAGCCCTCAACGTGTCCATCAACAGGCAAGACAGAGGCAGACCTGTCACTACTCAAAGCCCCTACTTGGCTTGCAAGCTCTGCCCACTATGCCTACATCACCAGCCTCAGCTGCACCTCAGCATCAAGCCCCACCTACCACTACTACCTAAGTCATCACAGCCCCACTCACAACACCTCCAGCACAAGCTACCCCAGCAGAGACAGGTTCTGTCTCCCCCCGCCACACCTACAGCTCTTTAACTGAGCACCTTACAGCTTCTCCCTGAGAATGTACAATACTTCCTCCAACAGACAGGGGTTTCAACCTATTGCTTGCGACACGCACACCAGCTGTCTTTGTTGTGGTTCCATTTGTAACAGTGGTAAAATTCGTTGTGAAATAGCAATGAAACACATGAGGGACTGTGCTAAGGAGTCACAGCATTAGAAAGGTTGAAACCCACTGCCCTTCCCTGATCTTTGCAACCACAGCCCCCACCCACTACTCTATCTCAGCAGGTCACAGTGCCCCACTGCTACAGGTGTTCTCTGCCAAAGGAAGTTCAAGTGAGGATTCAGCCTTCTGCCCCCTCCTCAGAAAGTGACCACTCACATCATAGCCTTGGCCTGGTGCTCTGCATTCCCTGCTCACTTATCTGACCACTCACACAGCCCAGCCCACAACAACTGCCACAGCAGAAGCATCCCTGGGCCCCCATCTCCTTCAGCGCTTCTGGGCAACATTAAGTAGGGACCAAAAGTTATACAGACACAATCCAGCACTCAGAGAAAGGCTAGACATCACTCAAGCCCTGCATCAGCAAGAGAGCTCAGCCCACCACTCTTCAGTCAGCTCTCACAACCCCACACTAGTATACACCTACACAGCCCTGTCCTGCTCTTAGGGTGACCCTGCCTCCTCTCAGGTCAACATCCAGAGCCCAGCCCAATTTTGTAAGTGATGACCTAGCCTCCCACCCTGGCAGCCCCTTACCTACACTCTGCAGGATCCATAGCCACGCCCCCAACACCTCACCACTTCCTGCTTCCCTAGTAATTAGGTGGGGCCCCTCACATCCAGTTTGGCCCCCACACCCCTGCCTGAGTCTCTGTACCTCCCTGCCCCACCTCTAAGCACTCCGGAACACCGCCCCTCCCCCACCCCTGCCAGGTCTTGTTCCCAAGGGATTCCACAGTGCACAGTTTCCTTCTCTACCTCTTACTAGGTCCAGATCCACCCACCCTCCCACCCTAGCATACAAGCCCCACCCACCACTATGACCTCAGCATTGACAGCCCCACCCACAAGACCAGCACCAGTCCTCCTCCTGCAGGGCACCCTATCCTTACTTCCAAGGTTTCTCATAGACTCCTTCTCCATTCAGCCCTGGCCCATCCCCTGACACTCCTTTTTGACTTCTTTCTGGGCCACCTGTTATGGAGCCTTGCCCCTGCCCTATTTAGAGCTCCTCAGGATGAGCCTGATCCAACAGTGTCCCTAATAGAGCATCCTGCTGCACTGACTCACAGACTGCCTGTTTGCAGAAGACCAAGCCTTTAATCCCACCACTTGGGAGACAGAGGCAGGCTGAGAACTGCGAGTTGGCCTATAGAAAAGGTTGGCTGAGGCAGTCGTGGGGGCATTAGGAACTTTGGCCTGGCCTCTCCTGATTGGTTGTTGCTATGTGCCAGAGCACCTGCTGACCACCAGAAAGTATATTTGGACTTTCCCGAGGTGAGCTGATTGTGTTGCCAGGGAATATTTTTTCTGTTTAGGCTAGTTTGTGCTTAGTCTGGAATCTGGGTTCAGCCCTTGGCTAGGTTTAACACAAAATGGAGTTTCCTTTACAAAATGGAGTTTCTTTTTCAAAATAGAGTTTGTTTGGTCCTTACAAACAAGATAGTACACTGAGGGTTTTATTTTATATTTTACCCGTTTGTGTTTTCTGCAGATGTAGGCAGATTCCCTGAAAAGCTTATTCAGTATTTGTCATGAAGGCCATTCAGTTGTAGAATAATAGAATTATCCGTATTTTAGATGGCATTAAACAGAAAACTATAAAAACCCAACATCCACAGGAACTCAGAAAAAGCTAACAGCGGTTGTTCAGTTTTCTTTAGGGTTTTTAATGTTATTCAATAAGACTACAAGTCCTGGCTCAGACCCTGAGTTCAATTTCCAGCAATTAACCATGTGGTTCACAACCATCTATAGTGAGATCTGGTGCCCTCTTCTGGCATGCAGGCACACATGCTGTCTGAATAATAAATACATATTAAAAGAATTTCTTTCTTTAAGATCCTAAGGTACAACTTATATTTTAGCCCTTTCAACTCACCTAGTGTCTTTTCTTGGGCTGTGTAGCTTTGCTTTCTTCTTTGTCCTAGTGTCAGATGGTCTCCTGACCCAGGACAGGTATGTTGGAGGAAATTATAAAACAAGCGTGCTTAGGTTGGGAGACAGGGTATCTAATCCACTCCAGAGCCAGCTCTTTAATAGACTAGTACAGCATGAAGTAATAGAATTTCAACCAAAATTAATGAAAAGACATGGGGAAGTATGTGCCATTCTCACCAAAGGAAAAGCCTACCAGAGTGCATTCCAATTCAGAACATCTTTGAACAATATACAAGGGCACCCAGATGTATTTAAAAGAAAAGAGAGAAAAACTGAAACAAAAAACCATAGCAAAACCAGAACACAGTGTTTATTAAAGTAAAAGCACACGACGATGCAGACACCTCAATTGTGGGAGAATTCAGTGTCCTACTCTAAGCAATGGACAGATCACTGAGGCAGAAACAAAACAGAGAAATAATGAAACCAACAGATGGAATGAATCCAATGGACACAATGGTTATCTACAGAAGTTTTCACCCAAGCACAAAAGAATAGTCTTTCTCTTAGCACCCCCCAGAATGTTTTCGAAAGTTGTCAGTATATAGTCGGTCACAAAGCAAACCATATACAAAAAAATGAAATTACCCATTGTACTTTCTCAGATCACCATGGATTAAGATGGATCTCAACAACAGAAATAACAAAAACCCTACACAAACATGGAAAATGAGCAAAACCCTACTCGGTGACAATGGGGCCAGGGAAGAAATAAAAAAGAAATTAAGACTTCTAAAATTCATGAAAATGAAGGCACAACATACCCAAGCTTATGGACACAATGAAAGCAGTACTAAGAGGAAAGTTCGTAGCACTAAGCACCTTCATACAGAAATTGGGACATTCCATACTAGCCACTTAACAGCTCCTCTGGAAGCTTTCACAACAAAACAGGCTGACACACCCAAGAGGAGTAGATGGCTGCAAATAATCAAACTCAAGCTTAAGTCTACAAGCTAAAACAGAGGACAAGGGGAAGAATGAATGGAATCAAGGGATGGTTCTTTAAGAAAATCAACAAGATAGACAAAAGACACACACTGAGCCAAACTACTAAAAGGCAGAGAGAAAATATCCAATCAACAAAATCAGAAAGGAAAAACAGAATAACAACACACACTGGGGAAAAAAAACAAAGAAATATTAGTCTTACTTCAAAAAACATAGTCTACAAAATTGGAAAATCTAAATGAAACGACAATATTCTTGGTAGATTCCATTTACCAAATCTAAATCAAGATCAGGAAAACAAGTTAAATACCTCTGTAACCCCTAAGGAAAAGAAGCAGTCATTGAATGTCTCCCAACCAGGGGCGAGGGCGGGAAAGCCTCATGACCAGATGATTTTAGCTCAGAATTCTACCAGGCTTTCAAAAAGAGCTAATACCAATACTCTTCAAACTACTGCACAAAATAGACACAGAAAGAACATTGCGAAACTCACTCTATAGGGCCACAGTCATTCTGGTACCTAAAACACACAAAGACCCATCAATGAAAAAGAATTTCAGGCCAATTTTCCTTATGAACATTGATGGAAAAAATAGTCACAAACCGAATCCAAGAACACATCAAAGATATCATTCACCATGACCAAGAAGGCTCCATCCGGGAATGCAGAGGAGGTTCAACATATAAAAATCCATCACATAATCCATCATAAACAAACGAAAGAAAAACAAACATGATCATCTTATTAGATGCTAAAAACCATGTGACAAAATCCAATACCACTTCATATAACACGCCGAGGAGAGATCAGGGATGAAAGTTCTGATAAGCTGGAGCACTGACTACTTACTAATCAGTCCCAAGCCCAAGATTTTAATTTCCCTTTGGTGGTATTCTGAATATAGACTTGAGGTGCCTCCATCATGCTAGAAACAAGTCTGTCCAATCTGTATACCAAGTCTTCTGGACTGAGAAAAGATGTCCATGCTTTTACTGGGTCTAAAGGCATAAGCCTACCCCAGCTGTCTTATAGACACAACTTTAACTTTTGTCCTTAGTCTGTATTTGTCTCAGCAGTTTTTACCTGGCTAAAGACTCCATCCAGAGCTGCTGAGAGCTGGACCTGCTGGAAGTTGATGTAAACCAGTCTCCCAGATGTGACTACTCCCTGTCTTCAACTGGATCAGCTAAACAGATGCTTTTGTAAGTGCCCCATTACCTAGCCTTTGACTAGCTTTTCAGCCTTTCTAGGCCCCAATAACAGCGCCCCTAATTCACCAGGAAAAAAGTTACAGAAGAGAATGACTTTGCCCATTGTCCCACTTTATAGGCTGAAATGCTAAGTCAAGGCAACTCTCTGGAAGGAGAAAAAAGCTCTAGTTCGTTTAAACCAGTCGTGCTTGTGCCACCTCATATCAAGCAAAAAGTGGGTGCCATCCAGATAATGGTCATGAGAGCACAGTACCTGGCCCTACAACATGCCAAGTAAGAGGAATACCTGTCCCTACAGCAGGCCAACTCAGAGAATAAGTTGCAGGGAACCTGTGATTGGGCCTTCAGGGCACTTGTCAGAGGGGAGAATGAGACACCAGAAGAACTAAAACTGGATTTCAGGTCACTGGGACTAAGGTTAAGAAATAGGCCTAAAGGGAGACCAGGCATGATAAGGCCTATCTGATCAGCTAAGGGGGAAAGAACCCGTCTGGCTGCAGGAGGGCAGGGAGGGTCCTGGAATCCTGCATTTGGACAATGAAACTCTGTCAGTTCTCAGTTTGAATCTTGACACAGGTGACCTTTCCTCAGATGAGCTGGGTCAAGTTGCTCAACTTCATCCAGGAAAGAGGGCCTGGGCTCAGACTGAGAGCCCTGCCCAAGGCTGTTTGTGTAATAGCAGTCCTGGGAAGGCTTTTGTGAGTCCCTGCCTGCTGCCTGGAGTTTCCTTAAATAGTCCATGGATTTCTCACCTGGATGTGTCCAGACTGGGAACTCACAAGCCTCACAGATGTCTCCAGCTCAGGTCAAGTTCCTCCCCTCCATGAGATTCTAAAGCCTCTCAGGAGAAGTGAGCTGGTGCTGTCATTTGTCCACCATGGGGTGGGGGTGGGGACCAATTTTGCATGAGGAGCACATGACCCAGCTATGCCTATCTAAAATACGGTTTCCTGAAGTACACCTGATGTGCTTCATCTTACCTGTTCCTCTTGATGTCTTCCCTCTCCACCAGAATGAATCTGGCTAAAGACTACACCGCCTTTATCAAATAAAGGTTTTAAAATATCTGACCCTCATTATATAATAACTGAAAGTATCAGACTGATGTAACTGATCTTCTGGGTGATTTTCATGTGCTGCCTTGCACTGCTCTCTTGAATGATTCTGGCATATCATCAACTATCCCTATTTGTTTGTCATTGGCAGGTCCCTATGTGTCCCTTGCATCTTAATGACCTATAAAGCTTATGGCTTTGAGGTCCATGGAGACAGATATACAGTGTTTAAAATACCACTTCATTCATCACTTGAATTTTCCGGTTTCTAACAATGACAGATTGCCCAAGCAGAGAGATAGTCCCCAGGTTGCATAAAGAGCCAATGCTCTGCTTTCAAAGCACAATCCCCTTTGGGTGCTGTGTTCCATGGCTCTAACATGGTCCATGGTTCTAAAGGACTGTGCCTCTGGATGGACCGGAGGGGCTGGTTGAATGTTCTTGGGCGTGCCCACCTGATCGGGGTTGATATCCTCAGATCCCCTCATTGAACCCCATCCTATTATAATGTCAAAAAAAAAAAAAAAAAGACTCAACTAGATTTGGCTGTTAGCCACAGCTCTGGACCTTGTGATCACCTATGGGACTTTTAGAGAGGAAAAACAACTGTAACATGTTTGGAATCAGTGCCTATGTTAGCCCTCCACATATATTATTTACTCGGGAAGGCCCTCTGCTCCATAAAGTAGGGAATGTTTCCAGATTATTTGTATCAGCTGTTTGTCTCTATTTGTATAGATTTCCCATCCAAACTAGCCAAAGACACATTGTACAAATTCCGGGATTTAATCTGCTTTACAACCCTCCACCTCCATTCAATATTATGATTAGATTCCATGTATTGATAATTATTTTCACAATGCTAGAAGGTATTTGTTTGGTTAGGACAAAAGTTCTTGGATATTCAGACACCTAAAACCTGGACTTTAAAATATATAATATTCAAAGGAGAGAACTTCTGAGGCCTGGACTGATCAACCGAGGCTTTCCCTGAGGCCCTGACATGGACAAGGCACTATATCCTTCTTCTCAAAATTAGGATCCTGTTTGGCAGAGCCAGTAATAGCCTGGGCCAGGCCTTGGGAGCTTTCCCCCAGAAGCACTGTTGTATGGGAAGGAAGGAATGTAGCTCAGTCTCTAAAACCAGAATTATGCCTAGTAGAGCTGGTAATGGCCTGGGGCCTGGGCTGGCTCTTTCTCCTGCTGCTTCCTGCTCTTGCTGCTACTGTTGCTGGTTTGTCACGTGGTCATGAGAAAGAGTGATAAGGAGATTTTGGAAGCCAGGTGCTCTGGTGCAGGCCTGTAATCCCAGCTCTGGGAGAAGCAGACAAGCAGATCTCTGTGAATTTGAGGGAGGCCCAGACAGCCAAGGCTACACAGAGAAATCCTGTGTTGAAAAACCAACTGAACAACAAAATAATAGTAAGAAGAAGATGAGGAGGAGAAGAAGAAGGCCGATGAGGAGGAGGAGAGAGGGATGAGCAGACTCAGGATCCAGGGCTCCTCAGGTCCTCAGGGGTTGAGGCATCCCTTCCTAGCAGCAGCAGCAGCTGGAGAAGGAGCCCACGGAAGATTTTTGAGAAGGAAAGCTGGAAGACCTTTCTTTGCCAGCTCTGCTCTGGAGAAGACTGGAAAATCATGTAGAACACTTGACATTCCATCATGAAAGCTGACCTCTCAACCATCCCTAAGAGAGTCAGCTGAGGAGGAAGAGGGGAGGAGAGGAGAGGAGGAAGAGGAGGAAGAGATGGAGAAGGAGAAGAAATATGCAGATAACACAAGTATAATCTGCGCACTGTTCAAAACAAAACAAGCTCAGGAAGTCAGGTCCACTAAAGACTGGGGAAAACTCACTACTTTTCTGAAATTGGGCCACTTTCAGTTCTTACTACATGAAAACAAATCTCATGGTGCTGAATAAACATCTTAAAGTTGAGCCCAGAGTCTGAGTGCTATGCTAGCTAACCCTTGGCACTATTCTGGAGGCCCAGGCTTCCACACCCTTGGGTCAGCCTTGCCCTTCCTGGACAGCAGCTGCAGTTTTATGCCCTCAGCAAACTGGATGCAGAAGGCTATAACTACTGACCTGGTGGTGCCTACTCACACTGCTCAGGTATCTAGAAGGAGAAGATTCCATTCTCCTGTGTCCCTGCCCTCTTCAGATATTGCCCGAGGTTTCTGAGGAGCAGCCAAGGGTCATAGCCAAGCATCCCCTAGCCCTGTATAAGCACACCTCAAACTACTGCCTGTCTGCTAAGAGACGGACACTACTGTACCTGGCGCGGAGACACAGGCCTTCCTCTCAGGGCCTCGGGGTAGGACATTGCCTGACACATGAGGAAGACAGATGCTAGGACATTGCAAAGGAACCTGAAATGCTTGCTTCAAAATGTCGCCACTTAACACTGGGATTCACCTGCTGGGATCCATGGTCAGGACTGTCACCAGGTTGACAGGAAACTGGATCTTCTCATTGAGCACCTGGGACCTGACAGACAGACTGCTCTCAGGATCCTACACTGTCCAATAGGCAGCTCAGAAAGAAGACCAGTGGATTCAGTTTCCCCAAGGCTTTACCTGCAACGGTATCTGTGGGTACACTTGTGCATTTTCTTCTGTTGCATCCTGCATGCTTGTCGTAAGGAAAGGCCACTTGTGCCAACTGATTATCTGCCTAGATGCATGCTACTTCCTGTGGTCCTTCACCGAGAGACGAAGAACCTCCCATTGCCCTGGTCAGCCCCAAGCTGGACCAGCCTGAGGTACTCATTTCTGTTCCCCGTGAGACCTGCCCTCCTCGCTCTTCTGGACAGCTAAGAGGAGCCAGAATGCAGTTAGTCACATCATAACAATTAGATGGGGCAAGGCTGTACATTTCTTGCCATGTATCACTGAGTCAGCTCCTGGGGACCTACCTTCTAGGAAATGGGGTCAGAACAAAAGGTCTAGTGCTGCGAGCAGAATTTTAGCAGACCCATTGTATCTAGCCTGAATCTGGAGTGACAGCAGCCTAAGCTGTGAAGCTGCCTTTGGTCAGTGATCATTATCTCAGAGTCTTTGTGTTATTGTCTTGAAGGTTTCTCAGAGCTCTCCGTGCTAGGCAGGTTTTTCACAACAATTACTGGCTCCCGAGTCTGTATTGGTAAATTAGAATTATCTGGGATTTTTCTATGAAAACAGCAGAATTGGGAAGCAGTTAAAGTATAGGTGAAAAAGGTGAGGCTGCCCTGGAGATAGGCAGCCTTTAGACCCTCTGAGAGCATGCATTTGCCTCTACAAAGAAGCCTACTGGGTTGTGCATAGTACTGCAACAAGCTTTGTCTGTGACCACTGGAGTGTAAGTGCGATACTTTTTTTGTTGCTGGGTTAAAACACCATGACCCAAAGCAAATTAAGGAAAGAACAGATTTTATTTTGGCCTACATTCCAGGGGGAAGGTCCATAATGGCAGGGCATGCAACATCAGTAAGTACCAGACAACTAAGCTGAGAGATGAAGTTTTCAACCACACACTGAAGAGAGATTTTAGCTGGAAATAGGATGAGGCTGTGAGCACTCAGAGTCTATTTCCAATGACATCCTTCCTCCAGCAAGGCTGCACTACTTCCCCAAACAGTCTGCGGGGGTCTGCAGCAATGACAAAACACCGTGGCCAAATGTAACTAGGGCATCAAAGGGTTTATTTCACCTTGCAGATTATAAATCTGTGGTGGTTTGAATAAAATGGCCCCATAGGCCCAAGGGCATGCCATTATTAGGAGGCGTGGCCTTGCTGGAATAGATGTGGCTTGTTGGAGAAAGTGTGTCCTTGGGAGGGGTGGGTTGTAAGGTTTCAGATGCTCAAGCCAGGCCTAGTGCTCACTGTCCTCTCTCATCTGTGGATCCAGAGATAGAGCTCTCAGCTGGGTCTCCAGCGCCAAGTCTGCCCACATGTCACCATGCTCCCTGTCATGATGACATGGACTGACATTCTGAAACTGTGAGCCAGGAGCAATTAAATGTCTCTTCTATGAGAGTTGCCTTTCTCAACATGTATCTCTGCAGCAATAAATCATAAGACACAAGTCTGGTATAAAATGGAGTTTCGTTAGCTATTATACTGATTTCTGGTCTACCTCAGTGATATGGAAGCCTGTTCTGAGATTTTTACCACAGGGAAGAGGAGCCATGCACAGGGAGAACCATGTGTGTTCTCCCTTGAGGCATCTGAGGAGCAGGTAGGAAACAGAGTCCTTAGACTTAGGCCATCCCATCCCACCCCCAAGCAAAATCCCTTGAGCTACTTCCCAGGCTACAGCTGCCAGAGACACCTGAACTTTGCCCTTACTCCCTCAGACCTGTGAGTCTCCATCCTTTCCACAGCACAGGCTAGATCAAGGCCTTCACTCACCCTGACTGGAAAATGGGATGAGACCTTTGACCTTCAGGTCATTCTGTTCTGGTCCAGAATCAAGCACGGCCTGGAGCGGGCCCTCTGGAAGTGAAAAGCAGGCCAACTGCCAGATGCTGAATGACACAGAAGGGGAAAGAAATCTGAAGGACTTCCCATTTTTCATATACCTTAAGTCATTTCCTTATGATTTTATAACTTGAAGTTATACATCTCACATCATTTCCTTAGACCCTCAGAATGCAATCTTTCATATTCTCAGACCTTTATGTTCCTGACAAACACCTTTTAGACCCTTAGGCTTTTATTGCTATGAACAGACAACCATGAATGTGGAAAGTTTCATACAGGAAAAACGTTTATTGGGGCTGGCTGGCAGTTTCTGGGGTTCAGTCCATTATCATTATGGTGGGAAACATGGCGGCCTGCAGCAGACATGGTGCTGGAGAAAGAGCTGGGCGTTCTACATCTTGATCTGTATAGGCAGGGAGAGACTGTGTGCCACACTGGGCATAGGTTGAGCATAAATGACCTCAAAGCTGCCTTCCACAGTGACACACTTCTTCCAACAATGCTACAGGGACTCCAACAAGCCACACCTCCTAGCAGTACCACTCTCTATGGGCCAAGCATTCAAACACAGGAATGGCCCCAAAGGGGACAAACCTATTGCAGCCAGCACAACCAGCCTGCTGTTTTTGATGGGTTCCTTCACTGCCTAAGCTTGGCTGTGCTGGAACTTTCTCCAAGTGCCTGAGGGCACCATTCCCTGTATTCCATTTAGTATCTTCAATCTATTTATCTCCTTGACCACAGGATTTACCTCCATTGCACTTCCTCCTTTCTCCTTGAACCCTACATTTTGTGTGTTTCCTTGCTCATCTTGCTCCTATTAACCAAACACTCTTCATACAAGTGAAGAGTAGCTGATGTGGTGGCCCACTCCATTAATCAGTGGTCTCTGACTGACAGAGCATAAAGGTCAACAGGCCACAAAGTACATGTGACATCTATCCTATGGAGGGTTTTAGCTAGCTGGAAGATATGGAGAGACACAAAAATACTACTGTAATTATAACTATAGGTTGGGCTGGAGAGTTGGCTCAGCCGTTAAAGGCTAGGCTCACAACCAAAATATAATAATTACGGGGCTAGTAATAAACATTAGGCCATGCTTCTAAATTAACCACAAGGTATTGTCGCTCAGCTAAATCAATATCCACACCTTTAAAAATCATACTTTGTCATAGTTTACCATGGGGAATAGCTCCCAGAGAGAACACCCAAACTTAGATCCTACTGTGGGCAGAAAGGATACAAACTGAGGAGAAATAAGAACGCAGAGCTGACTGCCTCTAACTGATCTGCCATACCTGCCATAAACTCAAGCTGTTCCCCAGACTTTAGCTATTAGAAAGATGGAAGAGAAGAACAGTTTCTTAACAGTAGTGGGTTTTTCCCCCCAGCCCAAACCTTCCAAGGTTCAAAAGACACACAAGCTAGTTTAATGCACATGCCTCCGTGGGCCAGAGCATTTCACAGGTGCTGCTCCAAGCTGCCTGTGGGCTCTACTCCTACAGGGCTATGATGGCTGCGGCACATGGCAGGTTGGACAGGCCGAACTAGGAGGTCGACAGTCTTCTAGACCAACCTGGGGAATGGAGTTAACTACCCAGATTTTTTTTTAAAAATTAGAGACTGCTATGGTCCTTCTCCGAGTTGCCATAGCAGAAGGCTCCTGTATCTTCTTTGGCTTTGTTTTCACTGTCACTGTTATGGATGTGTTTGCAGTGTGCTTAGTGGTGATCATAATTTTCTGTACCTTCACTAAGAGAGTTCATGGGAAAGCAGTAAAATATCTGAGAGATGTGAGGCTCAGTTAGCGACTATTTAAAAAAACAACAAAACAAAACAAACAAAAAAACCACTTCTCCATAGTGTTGTTTACAACTGAAATTTAGAACTCCTTACCTATGAGTCACCTCTTTCTAAAAAGGGTCCTCCTATGCGATTTGACAATAACTAAATTAAAAAGAAAGAAAGGACAGGGCTTTGCTTACTAAAGCATAAATTGACACAATTGCCCCAAGACTTAGAATTTTCTGTTTCCTTGCACGATTTTGCTTAAGATTTTTAAAGATTTTAAGTGCAATTGAGATCAAATATTGGAGCAGCGAGGTGGTGACAGAAGCCCATAATCCCAGTACAATAGAGACACAAACAGACAGATCTCTATGAGTTCTAGACCAGCGTGGTGTACATAGTCAGTCAGAGTGTGACCCCCATGATGATAAAATAAGCTACTTACAAAGACAGTCTAAGACTCAAGATGACAAATTTCTCCTTAAAATTACTATGTAATTTCCTTTTTCATAAAAATAGATTGTATGTCCTTGCTGATCTAAATTTAGATATGCATCAATCTGAGGTCGATGTGAAGAAAAATTATGTCACACTGCTCTAAAAATTGCCAACCAGTTTCCTTAAAAGTGCAGCTTCCACAAGAGACGTGATACCAAAGGGCAGTTGACATCAGATCTATTGGTGCTATTGGTCAACATAAGGACCCAAGGTTGAACAGGGATACAAACCTACAAACTACAACCCTCCCATGTCAAAAAGCTTTGTATACTGACTTAATTGAGGTGTCACTGCTTTGACAGCTGGCTTATGCCTCTAAACGTGAGACATTTTCTTTTTTGTTGGTTTGTTTTTGTTTTTATAATTAATTTTTGCATATATGTGCAATAATATAAATGTATATGTATATGTAGGAAACTACCTGAAGAAAGAAGAACCATGACACAATCAGGAATTATATAAATGTTACATTCTTAGTGTTTTGGCTATTTGTATTTGGCAGCCTTGAAGAAAACATCTTTCCTATCTTGGTGTGTCTAAAATCCTGAACATAGGATTCCAAGATGGCACCGGCCCCCTTTTGCACACTGCCTCTGATTAGCAGGAAAACCAGGGCTGCAGGACAGCCTAAAGACCAAACTGAGAGCTACAAAACACAAGTGCTGCCGATTCCCAGGTGAGAGGGATCCACATTGTGTGGGGCACTGGTGTATCCAACCCATGGCCACCCACTTAACCCAAAGGAAAAACAAATCCTGGGGACAGCCCACAATAGCCACCATCATGGAAAGGACCATGGGAATTCTCTGCAGCTTCTGGCTCTAACCCCCTGTCTGCTGCTTGCGAGATCAAGGACAGAAGGGCTGTGGGATATAGTCTGTTGCTTGACAGAGCAGTGGACAAGGATCTCATTCCTGTATGTCAGTACTGAGGCATCTTCTAAGCACTCAGAACCACAAAGCATCACCTATACCCCTCCCAGCATGCCCTCACCCTGAGGTCCTAGAAGGCAGATGAGGAAGCTTGGTGAGGGGATCACTCATACAAGTCAGCCTTAGTTTCCTTCACCACCGTTAAACCTGTACACAGTAGCTTAATTATCCCAGTCTGTGTGTCTGTCTCTCTGTGGTACACTTTCAAGGAAGCACTCAGAGCTCAGAACTTGACTGACAGACACTTTGTCCCCTCCTCTTTCTGAAGTCCTCAAATGGCACCATGCACCGAATGCTTGGAGAGGGAGTGGGATCAGCCTGCTCTTCCAAGTACACATAGGTGGAAATACCATTTGGGTGCCTTCTAGAAGGGGTGGGGCTTCGGCAGTCCTCTCTCAGGTCCTACATACATACAGAATGCAAAGCCACTGTCAGGGATAACTGGACCTCTGAAAATACCTCCTGTGTGTTTGTGTACAGTGCCCTACTGGGCAAAGGGCTGACTCCAGCTACTGGGAACCTGTTTGGCACAGTGCTCCCTCAGCACAAGGGTACAGCTGTGGGGCCCTCTATCTGCACTGTGTCTTCTACCATCCTCTCTCAATTCTGACTCTCACCCTGGGGATGATAGGATCCTCTTTCAGGGAAACCAGACCATGTGACCCAGATGATATGAAGTGCTTGTTTCTGGACCAGAGCCATCACAGTCTGCTCTCAGGCTCCTGTGCTAAATCCCCAAGGAGGAGTCCCTGGGCACAGCCCTCCTGGTTGGCATGCTAACCACAGCATGAAGCAGCACTATTTGTGGCCCATCTATCCTGAGAGAGGCCCCTTTAGCCCACCCTAACCTCTCACCCATGTACTTCAAAAGTGAATCAAGGCTTTCTCCTTCCAGGAATCTCACAAAATGGCTCTGAGACACCCCAACCCCCAAGGTCCCTGATGCAGATGGGGATGCAGAAGCTTAGGGAGCTGCCCTTTCTACCTCAAAGTCACATGAGATTTGTTGCCAGACCCACAGCAGGATACACTGCCCTTGACTGTCAGTGCCCATGGACATGTGTTGCAGCTTCTGACACCCAGTCTGAACTTCAGTCTTGACTAAGTCCTGGGGCCCCTTCCTTTCTGGGAACCTCTCAAATGCCTTCTATCCACAGTGGCCTCAGAGTGTGAAGGGAGGGGGCTCACTGCCCCATGTTGGTACCTGCTGGGTGCAGCTCACCAGACCATCTGACCCAGATTATCTGAAGTTGTTGTAACCAGACCAGAGCTCACACAGTGCCCTCTCAGGACCTGTGCCTACTCTACACGCTACTCACTCATCTTTCCCTAAAAATGGTGTCTCTGCTGGGTTCCCCAAAATGGAAGGAAAGTGCGTTCATCCACACAAGTGTGCAGCATTTGGAGCTAGGGACGAAGCTGCGTGGCTTCCAGACCCCTGGTCCTCAAAGAGAGACCTTTAGGGTCCTTGCAAAGCACCTACCTGAATTAAGAAAGATCAGACTGTCTTTCTCCATTTGAGAAACCTCACAAAATGGTGTGAAGAGGGGACATTCCCAATGCTAGGATGCCTGACATTTTCTCATCTGGGAAGTGAGGAGCTGACTGTGAACCTCCAGGTGCAGTTCCTTGAGGGGAGAGAAACACAGAGAAAGGAGGAGGTGCAGGGGACAGCCAGGTAGCCACAATGAAGTTTCCTGAGTAAACTTTACTAAATCCTGTGGCTTGTTGGACACGTGTTAAGATCTCTGTCATCACTGCACTAGAGAACTGAGCTACAATGCTATCTTATGGTTGTGGGGACAGATCACAGGAAAACAGTGGTAACCGCTCATGCCTGAGGATCTGTCTGATTACCTCCCTGGAACCTGCATAAACAGTGGGATGCAGCAGCCAGCACCTGATGCAGGAATCCTAGCCCTCCTTTGTCAAGATGGCAGGAGAGGCAGGAGAATGGGCCAGAATCTCCCAGGCAGCCAGCTTGGACTGCATACTGCAGCAGCAGCAGAAGCCAGTGAGGCACCAACATCACAAGGTGGAAGGAAGAGCCAACTTGAGATATATCCTCTGGCTCCCCACCAGCACTGAGGCATGCATGAGTCCACCCTCACACTCTCCTATACAGGGACACAAATGGGTTTTTTTTTTAAACAATTTGTTCTGGTGCTAGAGCTTTGGCTGAGCACTTGCTGATATTGCAGGAGGAAGGTTCAGTTTCCATCACTGATATGCAGACTCAAAAGCACTTTGTAACTCTGGTTCCATGAAATGTGGCACCCTCTTCTGTCTTCTGGGGATACCAGGGACACGTGCAGAACACTTCACATGTAGGCAACACACTAATACACCCTTAGTAGTCATCTCTGTCTCTCCTGACAAGAGAGGTGAAAGAGGCCCTGCCTAGGAACTCTAGGCCTCACTGTCCCATGATTCTACCCTGTGTGTGAGGAGGAACACGTGCAGAGGATAAAGCATGCCTTACACGTGCTGTGTCCTCTTTAACTCTAACACCAGGGCAGGCTTCCTGTCTGCACATTTTTCCTTTCCTGTTAGGGGGTGACACAGGGATACACCCTTTCTGACTGTATGTGTTATCCTAGTGTCCAATCACCAAGGAGACCCCAGCCTGAGTCCTCCGTGCCAAGTCCAGCAGCACAGCAGCTTGGAGCAGTTTTCCCTTCTCTCAGCCCTAAGTCATTCACACCACCCCAGGCCCTGTTCCTGGTTAATAATTCTGAGACCCATAATGGTCTTGGTTTACTCCATCGACTTGGGGCTACTACCCGAAGGTGACCCCTTGGCAACATTGCTGTACTTCTGCTGAAATGGGAGAGTCAAATCCCACATTCTACAGTCAGCCCTTTGGCTTAAATGCCTCAGGTCATTTTGAGAGCAGCAGGTGCTCTGCTTGGATTGATGGGAGCTCATTAGACCTCCTTGCATCAAAGAGTGATGCCAATTGGACGTTTGAGCTGGTAAAACCTGATGTGTAGAAATTAATCAGAGCAGGAGAGAAGATAGAAAAAGGACTTGAAGGTAAGAAATATTTTAGCATTGTCACTATGAGGCTGTGTGTCAGTGCCTGCCTGTGGCCTCTCAGGCAGATTTGTCCTGCCTGCTCTGTGCCACATGCCAGGCCATGGCTTTGGCTCACCTCCACTAGCAAGTGGCTCTCCTGAGAGGCTTGGGGTGGAGGAGGGTCTAGGGCCTAAGGCTAGGCTGCCAGGCTGCCAGTCACCCCACCCTTTGTGCCCCCAGCCACCAGGATCTAGGCCACCTTAAAAAAACACTTGATGTGCTGAGGTGAGTTGATGGGTGGGGGCTCTCATTTTCTGAGAAGGGGAGGGGGCTGAGAGGGAAAAGAGGGTAGGAGGGTGGGACCCAGAGGAGAGGAGGGAGTGGGCTGCAGTAGGGATGTAAAGAAAATGAGTGAGTGAGTGAGTGAGTGAGTGAGTGAGTGAGTGAGTGAGTGAATAACCAAACAACAGCCCCCACACAGGCAAGCTTCCTCCCCTGCTGTAGGTTCTGCTCACCTCCTGGAGCTAGTGCAGGGGCCTTCACAGCCACCCAGCCACTGCAGCTGTTCTTCTTAATTTTCTTACTGTTTTTATGTATCTTTTCTTGTGTTTGGTCCATTGGTCTGTAAACCCCTGCTGTGGTAGGATCACTGGCTCAGAAGAACCAGCAGGAGCCATTTTTGGAGATTTCATAACGGTTTCACCAAAAAACAAAAACAAAAACAAAAACAAAAACAAAAACAAAAATGTAACACCAACAAAAAAACCATTTTCCTTGCTCCTTCTGGCTTCATGAAGTACCTTAAGCACTGATGTCATTTTTGTTTTCAGGACCTTTTATTCCTACACTTTTTTAAGTCTGTTTTTTGTTTTTGTTTTCGTTTTTTTGTTTTGTTTTAATGTTTTCGCCTCCAGGCTGCTTTGGACTATGGAGTAACCAGAAATTTGGGGGTGTTGCACTACAGTTAAATTAACTTCATCCTGTGGATCTAAGCAATTTTAAAGCAAATTTCCTAGTGCAAATTATCCCTCCCTTGCTTGCTCCTCCCTTGCTCTAGGCTCTGCCCCTGCTGGGGGTAGGTGGTGCAGAAGCTTAGTTGCCCTCATAGGTGGTGTTCTGTCTGTGAGTTTTACCTGCATGTTCTCATGCCTTTAAATTCACAGAAACTTTGTCAGGGAAGCAAGGGCAGGCTTTTGAATGAAAATAAAGAAGCTTTTGAAGTGCTTTAATAATTCATTATAAGAACTAGAGTGCAGAAGAAAAGCGTGGGTAGAAGAGAGCAGAACCAAAATGGTAGGTAAGGAAGCACATTTATTTTTATGACAGTCAGTAGGGTGGGTTCTTTGAACTGGTACAGGACGTTTGGACTGACCCTGAACTACTGCCCTTGCCCAAGAATTTTGTCCTTTGGGGCAGGTTAAGGGAGGTTGCTGTTACTTTAAGGAGGCTCCTTCTAAGCAGAAAACAGCCTTTTGGCCTCCATTTACCCAATATCAATCCTTCTGCTCACCCAGCCAAAGTCCTCCTGCTTAAGGCTTTGCACCATCACTGACATGTTGGGTGCTCCTTTGAACATAGTAATACGCACCACTGCGCATGTGTTTATTGACTGAGTCTAGGTGTGGGAGGTGCAGTGGAAGGAAGCCGCACTCCACCTCAGATGAGGGACAGCAGAGGCTGTGGTGTGTTCATTTGCCTCCAGCACCAGTCTGCAGAGGGAGATACAGATTTACATTGGGAAACCACAACCAGATAGAACAGGAGTGGTGCCCCGCCTCCCAGTATGTAGCACAGTTTGACCTCTCTGAAGACCAGCACCCTGTATCAAAATGGTAGTGCAGAGAGGACTCCTCCCATGCTTAGTGGAAGAGGACTTGAATCAGATTCTGTCCAGGCGGCTCGCCAGTTTTACTCATGACCCATACCTGGGTGCATGCTTTCTTCTTTATCCTGAGGCTTTTTAACTGTTGGCTCTGCCCTCCTCTTTGTTGCTTGGTTTCATCAGTAAGCTCCTGCATGGAAATAAATAAAGTGTAGGGCTTTGGATGCCTCTGAATTGTGGGGCTTTTCAGTTAAGCAGTCTGTGTCCTTCCCACGTAGAGAAACCACAATGAAATACCTGAGGCAGTTTGCAAGGACAGTAGTCTCAGTTTCTTCCCATGCCTTTTTCTGCTCAGGAGACAATAACACATCCTGGCAGGCGGGTGTGACAGGCCCAAGTGCTTAAAGCACAGAACAGGGTAGAGAAGAGGGAGACATTCTGCCCTGAGCCACCACAGTCTGTCAGAGGCATGCCTTAATAACGCAAACCCCTGCCACAATGGACCACTGGAGGATACTCAACGACCAAACTATGGCAGTAGCCTATTAACTCTGGTGACCACTCAGGTACAGGGACAGAGCCCTTGAGTGGGAAGGGACTGGTGGGGAAGAAGTTGTGAAAGTCGCCATTATTGAAGTGTCTTTATTCATTTGGTGTGATGTGGACACTGCAGCTGCTATAGAATCCTTCCCATTTTAAGGAGTGTCTGAGCTGCTGGTGATGTCACATGCCATTAATCCCAGAGCTCAGGCGGCAGAGGCAGGCAGATCTATGTGCTTTTGAGACCAGCCTGGCTTACAGATTGAGTTCTAGGACAGGCAAGGCTACACAGAGAAATCTTGTCTCAAAGAAACACAAACAAATCCCCAAAAGATTGTAAAAAGAATGTCTGTGAATGGACCAAGGGATTGGGAGTGTAAACCCTGAGCAGAACTTAGAGCTGACTTCAGTCTACTCCAGGAGGGTCACCATGGGAAGCTAGCCTCCCTCAGCCTGCTGGGGCTGTTTGCCCAAGGTAGGACATGATGTTTAATTACTACATCTCTAAGCACCCGCACAAGTCCTTACGGAGATTGGGACTACTAAGGTTTCCTCAAAAGGGGAAAGTGGAGCTTTGAGGCCTCAAGAACACATGGACTTGGCAGACATCATGGGATGCTCAAGGGGCCCTTAGTCAGGAAACTCCTCCTCTTTTCACCTAATGAAACAGTTGCCTAGGGGAAAAATGTTTGGAAGAGCATATGTGCCTGTATATAGCCTGAAGGAAGCCCTCAATGGACAGCAAAGGGCACAAACTCTGCTCCAGAGTTTCCTTGATTTCTTCCCTTAGAGTGGAATCCAGGGCTTTCAGTATTAGGATCCCTGGGTGGCTCAGCCTTCTGAGCATCAGGCATCACAGGCCTCCAGCTCAGAGTGTCCTGGCCATGCATCCAGGTTCAGACCGAAAAACCCCCACGCCAGGTAAGGGGATGCACAGCACTCCAGAGTACCATTGGTCAGGCCTGTCCCAGCTGCTCCTGTAAAACTGTTGAGGGTAGTTTACAAACATTCACTTATGGGCCTCCTCTGATACATCCCTTTTTTCCTTTTCGTTTTTCTTTCTTTTCTTTCCTTTTTTTTTCTTTCTTTCTTTTTTTTTTTTTTTTCGAAAGAGGATTTCTTTGTGTAACCTTGGCTGTCCTGGACTTGCTTTGCAGACCAGGCTGGCGTCGAACTCACAGTTCTCAGCCTGCCTCTGCCTCCCCAGTGGTGGGAATAAAGGCTTGGTCTTCTGCAGACATGCAGTTTGTGAGATCACTGCAGCAGGCTTCTCTAACCATTAGGGACACTGTTGGATCAGGCTCATCCTGAGGACCTCTAAATAGGGCGGGGCAAGGGTCCATAACAGCTGGCCCAGAAAGAAGTCAAAAAGGAGTGTCAGGGTTGGGCCAGGGCTGCATGGAGAAGGAGTCTATGAGAAACCTTGGAAGTAAGGATAGGGTGCCCTGCAGCAGGAGGACTGGTGCTGGTCTTGTGGGTGGGGCTGTGAGTGCTGAGGTCATAGTGGTGGGCGGGGCTTGTAGGCTAGGGTGGAGGGGTGGGTGGATCTGGACCTAGTAAGAGTTAGAACAGGAAACTTTGTGCACTGTGGAATCCTTTGGGAACAGGTGTGGGGGAAAGGGGGAAAGGTGGGGGAGGGGCAGTGTTCAGGGGTGCTTAAAGCTGCGGCAGGGAGGTACACAGACTCAGGTAGGGGTGTTAGGGCCAACCTGGATGTGCAGGGCCAACCTGATTACTATGGAAGCAGGAAGTGGTGAGGTGTTGGGGGCCTGGCTGTGGATCCTGCAGAATGGAGGTAAGGGTCTGCCAGGGTGGGAGGCTAGGTGATCACTTACAAAATTGGGCTGGGCTCTGGATGTTGACCTGAGAGGAGGCAGGGTCACCTTAAGAGCAGGACAGGGCTGTGTAGGTGTATACTAGTGTGGGGTTGTGAGAGCTGACTGAAGAGTGGTGGGCTGAGCTCTCTTGCTGATGCAGGGCTTGAGTGAGGTCTGGCCTTTCTCTGAGTGCTGGATTGTGTCAGCATAACTTTTGATCCCTACTGCACAGAACCACTGAAGGAGAAGGGGGCCCAGGGATGTTTCTGCTGTGGCAGTTGTGGGCTGGGCTGTGTGAGTGGTGAGATAAGTGAACAGGGAATGCAGAGCACCAGGCCAAGGCTATGATGTGAGTGGTCACTTTCTGAGGAGGGGGCAGAAGGCTGAATCCTCACTTGACCTTCATTTGGCAGAGAACACTTGTAGCAGTGGGGCACTGTGACCTGCTGAGGTAGAGTAGTGGGTGGGGGCTGTGGTTGCAAAGGTCAGGGAAGGGCAGTGGGTTTCAACCTTCCTAATGCTGTGACTCTTTAACACAGTCCCTCATGTGTTTCATTGCTGTTTCACAAGTGGAATTTTGCCACTGTTACAAATGGAACCACAACATACATAGCTGGTGTGGGGGTCCCGACCCATGGGTGGAGAACCCTGTCTGTAAGGGGAAGTATTTTACATTCTCAGGGAGAAGCTGGGAATGCTGAGTTGAGGAGCTGTAGGTGCAGGTACGGGGGACAGAAGCTGTCTCTGCTGGGGTAGCTTGTGCTGGAGGTGTTATGAGTGGGGTTGTGATGACTTAGGTAGTAGTGGTTGGCTGGGCTTGATGCTGAGGTGCAGCTGAGGCTGATGATGTAGGCATAGTGGGCAGAGCTTGCAAGCCAAGGTAGGAGCTTTGAGCAGTGATAGCTCTGCCTCCTGTCTTGCCAGTTGATGGACACGTTGAGGGCTGGGTGAAGTGTAAAGTGTTGGCAAAACTACTGAATGCAGTGGAGAAGAGGGAGCCTGTTTGTGTGTGCTGCAGCAACTCTTGTGGGTGGGGCTGTGAGTGCTTTCCTAGGGGGCTGCATTTGGACTGGATATTCCCAGGAAGGGCCAATCGTCTTACCTGTCTACTTTTTGGAAGGAATATTAAGTGTTCACGAGTCCAGCTCTGGTTATCTTAAGTAGGCATATTTGGAGTTATTAACAATGTTATGCCCAAATTTAGAGAGACTCTCAGAACAGACCACCCAAGAGCCAAGTCCAAATGCAGAGGCAAGAATGTGTCTAAATTGCAGATTCGAAACCAGCACACACCTTCAATGTGCTGATGCAGCAGGGGCAAGGAAGTGATCTGGACTCTCTATTGAGAGGGGTTTTATAGGTTTTAGACAAAGAAATGGATTCTACAGTATATGATTGGATGACATCTGGGCAGAAAGGCTGAAAGCAGAGAGTTACAAGACGTAGAGTTTCATGGATGTGTAATAGGTGTAGGGGCCAGTTGGCCTATAGAAAAGATTGGCTGAGGCAGTCGTGGGGGCATTAGGAACTTTGGTCTGGCCTGTCCTAATTGGTTGTTGCTATGTGCCAGACCACCTGCTGCTCAGCTTGACCAGCAGAGAGTGTATTTGGACTTTCCCAAGGTGAGCTGATTGTTTTGCCAGGGGATATTTTTTGGACCACAGTGGGGACGGATCTTGCGTGACATTCACATGAACTAGCTATACCTATCTAAAATAGGGTTTCTTGAAGTACACCTGATGTGTGTTCATCTTAACTGTTCCTCTTGATGTCTTCCACCAGAATAAATCTGGCTAAAGAAACCCCCCTCCCCCCGCGCCCATCTTTCATCCCGAGGTCCTTTAAGTAAGAAAGACCCTTTCTGCCTTGCAGGGTGGAAACCTGGACATAGCTGAACTGTGCCACCTCATTTTTCTTAGCTTCAGATAGCCACAGTCCTTGGGGGAAGGTCCAATCTTTCATCTGGGGACAGATCTTCTCTTGGTTCCCAGTGGTTGAAGCCATTTTGTCAGGTTTCTGGAATGGAGAGTGTCAATCAGGTGTTTCTGATTTCAGGCCCTTCAGGGGAAGAGTGTTGCTAAAGCTGGGTGCAATTATTCCTGAATTGGGTGGGAGGGGCCACTCAGAGCCATTTTCTGAGGTGCCTTAAGAATTGTTGCCATACTATGCTGTTTGCATATACAGCCTTGTAGCTTTCAAAACAGTAGTTAAATTCCTGACAGAGTGACAGATAGACATTGCAATCTAAATTCCTGCAATGGTTTTGGGGGTGAGCTCCTGGGAATGGATAGACTAGTCTTCAGAATCTGCAAGAAAATGCAGGGGTGCACCGGCTTGATCTTTTTATTTTCTCATTTTTCGAGACATGGTCTTTCTGTATAGCCTTGGCTGTCCTTGACTCAATTTGTGGACCAGAATGACCGTGAACTCACAGCGATCCAACTGTCTTTTCTTCCTGAATGCTAGATCTAAAGGCATGTGCGACCAAGGCCGGCCATGCCATCATGTAGTGGATGGCAAAGAGGACCTCCCTCTTGCTGTGCCCCGCCCCCCACCAACCTTGCTGACATGGCCCCAAGTATCTCAGTGTTTAGGGAAATGGAGAAATGCGAGGAAATGCCCTCTGTGCTAAGGATCTCCTGCTGCAGTGTGGATTGCACAGATAAACAGCTCTTAGTGTCTGTGCCCCACACACACACATCATATGTGCTTGCTCATGTCGTTATTTCAGCCCAAACACATGTAGTGTATGAACAGCATTCAGGAGACCAGGTGCCAAGTCCAGGGCCAGGCACTGAGTCGACACTGATGCCCTGGCAAACGTGTGATGAACAGAGAAATCTCTCAGTTCTTCTGCAGTGCAAGAGCTCTGTGGAGAGGTTTCCCCAGCAATTAAGGGTGGCTCCCACCCAGCTGTTTCTTATCTTACAAATCCTAAATATAGTTCTGATTCCTTGAGGTGACAAATAAGTCTTAGGTGGCCAGGTGAGATGGCACACGGCTGCAATCACAGCTCCTGGGAGAAAAGGCAGGCAGATCTTTGTGAGTTCCAGGCCAGCCTGGTCTACAACAGGAGTGGCACAGATAAACCCCATCTCAAAAAGCCAAAAAAGAAAAAAAAGTGTTAAGTGGAGGATATTTTGTAGCAAGCCTTTGCAGGCTCCTTTGCAAATATTCTAGTGTCTGTCTTCCTCATGTGTCAGGCAATTTCCTACCTGGAAGCACTGAGAGGAAGGCCTGGGTCTCCCAGGCCAGGGTACAGTAGTGTCCATCTCTTAGCAGACAGGCAGTAATTTGAGGTGTGCTTATACAGGGCTAAGGGGTGCTTGGTGTGACCTTGGGCTGCTGCTCAGAAACTTTCTGGCGATATCTGCAGAGGGCAGGGACAGGAGAATGGAATCTCCTGCTTCCAGATACCTGACTAGTGTGAGGAGACACCACCAGGTCAGTAGCTATAGCCTTCTGCACCCAGTTTGCTGAGGGCATAAAACTGCAGCTGCTGTCCATGGAAGGGCAAGGCTGACCCAAGGGTTAGCTAGCATAGCACCCAGACTCTGGGCTCAACTTTAAGATGTTTATTCAGCACCATGATGTTTGTTTTAATGTGGTAAGAACTGACACTGGCCCATTTTAAGAAAAATGGTGATTTTTTCCCCAGTCTTTAGTGGACTGGGATTTCATGAGCTTGTTTTGTTTTTGAACAGTGTGCAGATTATACTTGTTTTTTCTGCTTATTGCTCTTCTATCTCTTCCTCTTCTTCCTCCCCTTCTTCCTCTTCCTCTCACTCCACCTCTTTCTCCTCAACTGACCTTCTTAGGGATATAGTTGAGAGGTCAGCTTTCATGATGGAATGGCAAGTGTTCTACATAGACATCATGTACCTGAGGTATGCTGTGGAGCTACCTGCTGCAGGCACAGCCCCTTCAATCTTACCAGTAGCCGATGGAGAAACTGTCCCATGTTCAGATGTGGTCTCTCTGCTCAGGCCACTAGTGGCCTGGTGTCAGGGGCACTTACAGGGATGTTGCTCTTTTTCAGTGTTCTAGAAGGCCCTGCGGAAAGGTTGCCTGCAGGTGTCTGTGTGTTGGGAACCCCCTATTGGCCATCTTTCTTGGCCTTATGTAAAGGAGGTAAAAGCCTCATCCATTTTTGGATGTGGCCCCGCACTTGTGAATAGAGATTGTGCCTCGATCACCACAGCCACTTTAATCGATTTCCTCCTACCAATAATCCCCAGGGGTTCAGGCTCGTCCCTCTGGAAGTTGAAGTAGCCATAGATCTAAAACAAAATGGATTAGGCTAGCCAATTTGAAATGTAGCTATAGTGACCACACCAAATACTACTGGTCTTATTTTGTGATGCAGAAAATGGCAGATGTGGCTGGCAAAAGGTGTGCTGTGTTGTGGCAGGACCCCAGCAAAGAGAAATGACTCATGTGTAAGGTGGTGACACATGTATGTGACATAAACTGGCTTCTCCTGTGCCTCCCTGAATGCCTGTCTTCAGACATCTAAAGGGACAAACGGGAGTGCATTGTCAAAGTCTTGTACCCTTTAGTAAACAACACTGTCTGCTGAATGAGGAGCTTGAAGCACATTGTTAAGGGGGTGTGTAGATAGGAAGAGGTTCTCTTCACAAAAAGTGGGAGACAAAGAAAAGCTTAGTAAGTTACCATGATTTTCCAGTCTTCTCGAGAGCAGAGCTGGGGAAGAAAGGTCTTCCAGCTTTCCTTCTCAAAAATCTTCTCTGGGCTCCTTCTCCAGCTGCTGCTGCTGCTAGGAAGGGATGCCTCAACCCCTGAGCACCTTAGGAGCCTTGGATCCTGAGCCTTGCTCATCCCTCTCCCCTCCTCCTCTTCCTCTTTCTCCTCCTGCTCCTCCTCCTCCTCCTCCTTCATCTTCTTCTTACTATTATTTTGTTTGGTGAGTTGGTTGTTTAAGACAGGATTTCTGTGTGTAGCCTTGGCTGTCCTGGGCTCCTTCAAATTCACAGAGATCTGCTTGTCTCTTCCTCCCTGAGTGCTGGGATTCCAGGCCTGCACCACAGCACCTGGCTTCCAAAATCTCCTTATCACTTCTTTTCTCATGACCAAGTGACAAACCAGCAACAGTAGCACCAGGAGCAGGAAGCAGCAGGAGAAAGAGCCAGCCCAGGCCCCAGGCCATTACCAGCTCTACTATGCATAATTCTGGTTTTGGAGACTGACCTACATTCCTTCCTTCCCCATACATCAGTGCTTCTGGGGGGAAAGCTCCCAAGGCTTGACCCAAGGCTATTACTGGCTCTGCCAAACACAATGCAAATTTTGAGAAGAAGGATATAGTGCCTTGTCAGGGCCTCAGGGAAAGCCTCGGTTGATCAGTCCAGGCCTCAGAAGTTCTCTACTTTGTAAATATTATTTATTTTTAAAGTCCAGATGAGTTTACCAGTGTCTGAATATCCAAGAGACTCTTATGTCTTCCAAGCAACAAATACCTTCTAGCATTTTGAAAAGAATGATCAATACACCTATTCTAATCATAATATTGAATGGAGGTGGAGGGTTGTAAAGCAGATTAAATGCTGTAACTTGTACAATGTATCTTTGGCTAGTTTGGATGGGAAATCTATACAATTAGAGAGAAAGGGCTGATACAAATAATCTGGAAACATTCCCTACTTTTTGGAGCAGAGGAACTTTCCGAGTAAATAATATATGTGAAGGGCTAACATAAGCATTGATTCTGAACATGTTACAGTTGTTTTTCCTCTCTAAAAGTCCCATAGGTGATCACGAGGTCCAGAGCTGTGGCTAACAGCCAAAGGTCTAGTTGAGTCTCTTTTTTTTTCTTTGTAGACATTATAACAGGATGGGGTTCAATGAGGGGATCTCAGGATATCAACCCGGACAGGGTGGGCACGCCCAGGGCAATTCAACCAGCCCCTCTGGTTTTCCATCCAGAGGCACAGAGTCCTTTACAACCTCAGGCCATGTTAGAGCCATGGAACACAGCACCCAAAGGGAGATTGTGCTTTGAAAGCAGAACATTGGCTCTTTATTGCAACCTGAGTACTATCTGTCTGCTTGAGCAACCTGTGGGTTGTTAGAAACCAGAAAATTCAAGTGATGAACAAAGTGGTTTATTAAACACTGTATATCAGTCTCCATGGACCCCCAAAGCCATAAGCCTTATAGGTCATTAAGATTCAAGGGACACATAGGGACCTCCCAATGACAAACAAATAGGGATAGTTGATGATATGCCAGAATCATTCAAGAGGGCAGTGCAAGGCAGCACATGAAAATCACCCAGAAGATCAGTTACATCAGTCTGATACTTTCAGTTATTATGTAATGAGGGTCAGATATTTTAAAACCTTTATTTGATATCCTATACAGCCTGTTTTTAATTGCTAAACATGGACGTTATAATCTTTAACAGCGTAATATTGCCTTTAATTTTTATTCTTCATATGTCTTATATAGCTTATTTATCTTCTGTGTACTTTAAATAACTTACTTGGGATTTTATAGGTTATGAGAAAGCTTCTTGCGTTTTTTTATTTTTTTGCAAATATATATCCATCTCAGTCTTTATACACAAACCCTTATATATCAAAAGATGTTTATTTTAGCCGCATCACATTTGTATCTATTGATACCATGAGATTTAATAGTACTATAGAGAAAGCCCCATCCCACCTGTATATAAAATTTCCTGAGAAGGCCTGCTTGGAACAACTAACTACTCTTTAGGGAATTGAGACCCAACAGAGGCTACCTTCCTTTAGCAGCTCTTTACACCCAGCAACTTTAAGTATTTTGCTGTTGTTGTTGAAATTTGTCAGTGGTAAAATGTTAGTTTTTGGAAGTACTATGTTACTGTTATGTATTGTGTAAAACTGTATCAAAATTAAACATAACATCAAAGTCATAACATAAACATCTCTTTGGGTCCTGGAAGTTGATCTCATAGGTAGTTGATAGGGTGGGTGGAGAAGAGAGGAAGGATGGATACATTGTAACTCTCTTCAAGGACATGTTACCAGCTCAGTGGTAGCCTTTGTTTTTTGTATTTATCTCTTAGGCTGCTCTGTTCTCCTTGTCCCTGTCACAGAGCCAGAAGGCTATTCTGACGGACTGACCCAGGAAAGAGGGTTAAAGGACTTATGGAGAAAGAAAAAACACCTATGAACCTGAAATGGGAAGGTCAAATCGCACATTCTGGAGTCAGCCCTTTGGCTTAAATGCCACAGGTCATTTTCGGAGGAGCAGGTGCTCTGCTTGGATTGATGCGAGCTCATTAGACCTTCTTGCATCAGAGAGAGGGTTTCCAATTGCAGGTTTGAGCTGGTAAAACCTGATGTGCAGATATTAATCAGAGCAGGAGAGAAAATAGAAAAAGGACTTGAATGTAAGAAATATTTTAGCATTCTCACTATGAAGCTGTGTGTGTAAGCGCCTGCCTGTGGCCTCTCAGTCACCTTTGTCCTGCCTGCTCTGTGCCACATGCCAGGCCATGGCTTTGTCTCACCTTCACTAGCAAGTGGCTCTCCTGAGAGGCTTGAGTGGAGGAGGGTCTGGGGCCTAAGGCCAGGCTGACAGGCTGCCAGTCACCCCACCCTTTATGCCCCCAGCCCCCAGCACCTAGGCCACCTTTAAAAAAAACCCTTGATGTGCTGAGGTGAGTTGATGGGTGGGGTCTCTCATTTTCTGAGAATGGGATGGGGCTGAGAGAGAAAAGAGGGTAGGAGGGTGGGACCCAGAGGAGAGGGGGGAGTGGGCTGCAGTAGGGATGTAAAGCTAATGAGTGAGTGAGTGAGTGAGTGAGTGAGTGAGTGAGTGAATAACCAAACAACAGCCCAGACACAGGCAAGCTTCCTCCCCTGCTGTAGGTTCTGCTCACCTCCTGGAGCTAGTGCAGGGGCCTTCACAGCCACCCAGCCACTGCAGCTGATCTTCCTAATTTTCTTACTGTTTTCATGTATCTCTTCTTGTCTTTGGCCCATTGGTCTGTAAAACCCCTGCTGTAGTAGGAGCATTGGCTCAGAGGAACCAGTAGGAGATATTTTTGGAGATTTTATAACTGTTTCACCAAAAACAAAAACAAAAACATAACACCAACACAAGAAATCCATTTTCCTTGTTCCATCTAGTATCATGAAGCAATTTAAGCACTGATGTCACTTTTTGTTTCTACACCATTTTTAAGTATTTTTTTTTTTTTTTTGATGTTTTCTCCTCCAGTCTGCTTTGGACTATGGAGTAACCAGAAATTTGGGGGTGTTGCACTACAGTTAAATTAACTTCATCCTGTGGATCTAAGCAATTTTAAAGCAAATTTCCTAGTGCAAATTATCCCTCCCTTGCTTGCTCCTCCCTTGCACTAGGCTCTGCCCCTGCTGGGGGTAGGTGGTGCAGAAGCTTAGTTGGCCCTCATAGGTGGTGTTCTGTCTGTGAGTTTTACCTGCATGTGCTCATGCCTTTAAATTCACAGAAACTTTGTCAGGGAAGCAAGGGCAGGCTTTTAGAATGAAAATAAAGAAGCTTTTGAAGTGCTTTAATAATTCATTATAAGAACTAGAGTGCAGAAGCAAAGAATGGATAGAAGAGAGGACAACCAAAATGGTAGGTAAGGAAGCACATTTCTTTTTATGACGGCCCGTAGGATGGGTCCTTTGAATTGGTACAGGACATTTGGATTGACCGTGAACTACTGCCCTTGCCCAAGAATTTTGTCCTTTGGGGCAGGTTAAGGGAGGTTGCTGTTAATTTAAGAGAGGCTCCCCCTAAACAAAAAACAGTCTTTTGGCCTCCATTTACCCAATAACAATCCTTCTGCTCACCCAGCCAAAGTCCTCCTGCTTAGGGCTTTGCACCATTACTGACATGTTGGGTGCTACTGTGAACACAGTAATAGGCTCCACTGTGCATGTGTTTATTGACTGAGCCTAGGTGTGGAAGGTGCAGTGGAAGGAAGCCACACTCCACCTCAGATGAGGGACAGCAGAGGCTGTGGTGTGTTCATTTGCTTCCAGCACCAGTCTGCAGAGGGAGATACAGATTTACATTGGGAAACCACAACCAGATAGAACAGGAGTGGTGCCCTGCCTCCCAGTATGTAGCACAGTTTGACCTCTCTGAAGACCAGCACCCTGTTTCAAAGTGGTAGTGCAGAGAGGACGCCTCCCATGCTTAGTAGAAGAGGACTTGAATCAGACTCTGTCCAGGTGGCTCACCACTTTTATTCATGTCCCATACCTGGGTGCATGCTTTCTCCTTTATCCTGAGGCTTTTTATATGTGTGCTCTGCCCTCCTCTGTGTTGCTGGGCTTCATCAGTAAGTTCCTGCATATAAATAAATAAAGTGTAGGGCTTTGGATGCCTCTGAATTGTGGGGTTTTCAGTTAAGCAGTCTGTGTCCTTCCCTTGTAGAGAAATGTCACGTTTCTTACACATGTCCTTAAGACCGACGCTGGCACTTTCTTGGGGGCCTTTACAAGCTGCCTTAGCCAGCTTTATATTACCACAGTGAACCACCTGAGGCAGTTTGCAAGGACAGTAATCTCAGTTTCTTCCCATACCTTTTTCTGCTCAGAAGACAATAACACATGCTGGCAGGCCAGTGTGCCAGGGCGAAGTGCTTAAAGCACAGAACAGGGTAGAGAAGAGAGAGACATTCTGCCCTGAGCCACCACAGTCTGTCAGAGGCATGCCTTAATACTGCAAACCCCTGCCACAATGGACCACTGGAGGATACTCAACGACCAAACTAAGGCAGTAGCCTATTAACTCTGGTGACCACTCAGGTACATGGACAAGCCCTTGAGTGGAAAGGGAATGGTGGGGAAGAGGTTGTGAAAGTCGCCATTATTGAAGTGTCTTTATTCATTTGGGGTGATGTGGACACTGCAGCTGCTATAGAATCCTTCCCATTTTAAGGAGTGTCTGAGCTGCTGGTGATGTCACATGCCATTAATCCCAGAACTCAGGTATCAGAGGCAGGCAGATCTATGTGTTTTTGAGACCAGCCTGGTTTACAGATTGGGTTCTAGGACAGGCAAGGCTACACAGAGAAATCTTGTCTCAAAGAAACACAAACAAATCCCCAAAAGACTGTAAAAAGAATGTCTGTGAATGGACCAAGGGATTGGGAGTGTAAACCCTGAGCAGAACTTAGAGCTGACTTCAGTCTACTCCAGGAGGGTCACCATGGGAAGCTAGCCTCCCTCAGCCTGCTGGGGCTGTTTGCCCAAGGTAGGACATGATGTTTAATTACTACATCTCTAAGCACCTGCACAAGTCCTTGCGGAGATTGGGGCTACTAAGGTTTCCTCAAAAGGGGAAAGGGGAGCTTTGAGGCCTCAAGAACACATGGACTTGGCAGGCATCATGGGATGCTCAAGGGGCCCTTGGTTGGTAATCTCCTCCTCTATTCACCTAATAAAACAGTTGCCTAGGGGAAGAATCTTTGGAAGAGCATATGTATCTGTATACAGCCTGAAGGAAGCTCTCAGTGGTATACATTTGTGACTGTGACACCTGCTTTGGGTGACTCTCTATGTTATAACCTCTTACGATGCTGAGTGGAATGCTTCCATAGTGTGCCTGCTTATAAATTGAGCACAGAATCCCCCAGTGGAATAGCTGGTTTGGAGTTATCCACAGTCCTGTGGTGACCTCACTAAACTCATTGGTGTCTTCCATGATAGGGTGGACAATCCCTTCTGCCCAACTCCTCAGTGAAAGTCACCTGGCACATGAGACCTAAAAGTAACTGACAGAGTAAAAGAGATGAGTTGCAGTGCAGTATCTGCCAGGGGAATCTAGGCAGGAGCATCTTCCTCTGTGAGGCCTGCAATGGTACATCCCCTAGCTATGGTGATAGTTTTATTGCCACTGCTACAGATAATAAAGCCTGCACATTTGGCTCAGCAGTTGGCTCATAGGAATCTTGCCTGACTAAGGAAGAATTGCAATGGGAAGTGGACATGCAGAAGGTGTCCACCTAGGACACAGCAGCAAAAGCGAATAGAGGGAGGCTGGTCCAAAAGCTCTGAGTGGGGTTCTGTGAAAGGCTCTTTTATTTGCCTGTTTCAACTGTTGTCTCAGAGGACTATTGCCTTTGTCTGCTAGCCTAGGCCTGGTCCTGGAAGCAACTTACCTCTATACACTCTAACCCAGGCCTAGGATGTTTTCAGCCTCTGAGACTTACTGCCTAATAAACTCAACCTTCCTTGTTCTTACTGAGCTCCAACTCCAAGAATGAGCCCAGATTTGAATTCATTACTTCATGCTCCATGTGTCTAATGCCCCAGGTCTCTTGATTGTATGAGTCTGAACATGTGCCTGCCTGAAAGCTGTCTTGTGATTCTGTTGTGTGTATCTATCCCTATGTGTGTCTGTCTCTTCTGTGTTAGGGTGAGTGCCTGCTGTCTGATGGTGTGTGTGTGTGTGTGTGTGTGTGTGTGTGTGTGTGTGTGTGTGTGTGTGTGTAAAAACTGTCTCTATAGTTCAGCTTGTGCTGTCACCTTGCCTCTGAGAGGCTGCTTTGCCCTCCAGGAAATTCTTTTGCATGGGAAATGGCAGAGAAGGAGATCTTCCCTGCAATCTGGCCCTCAGGCAACCTCTAAGCAGCAGGAAGCTAACAACTCAGCTCTCACACTCTCAAGTCCTAAGACACAAACATGGAAGGCAGAGCAGGGAAAATACCTCAAGTCAGCCTAGGCTGCTTTCTTAGAGCCTCAAAAGAATACAATGTAGCTTCAATTTCCCTGTCTACCTGTCTCTTTGGGGTCTGTCTTGAGGCCCTGCCTGCTTCTGAAACCCAAAACAGGCCCCATGCCTGAGAACCAGGTGAGAGTGGGGTATGAACCTCGTCTCCCCAGTCCAGAGTTTCCTGGGAGATGGAGAGTGGCTTCTGCTGTCCTCTTGGGTCCCCTGCATACAATGAGATCTAAGACACTGTAGGGAGTGACCCCACCTCCAAAAATCAGCCCTTTAGCTTGGTATCCACAGGGAGTGGCTGGGTTAAAGGCTGATTCTGGCTAATGGGGCCCTGTTTGTTGCAGTGATCACACAGGGGAAGAGCTGAAACATTGTGGGCCCTTCTCTCTGGTGCTTGGCCTCCCACCCCACCCCCACTCTCAGGCTGCCTTTGGGACCTCTGAGATTGGCCCCAGGCAATTGCTTTCATGCCAACTCTTATGAGGCCCTTGGAGACACACTAACCAGTGTCAACACTGCTTTATCTTAAAAGGTCTCTATCCAGAAAAGGGCTTTCACCAGCTATACACTGCCCACTGTTATTCAGAAAGGGCAGCAACACAGTCTGCCTGTTGGGCATGGCTCAAAAGGGCTCCTCCTTCAAGTCCCTGGATGCTGGAATACTTGCATCACAAAATGGTTCTGAGCCCTTGCCCCAAGTCCCTGGTGCCAAAAAAAACCCACCTATTTCCCTCACCTTCTCCCTGTTGGGCATGGAACAAAATGGCTTCCCCATCGTGTCCCCAGATGGTGGAATACTTGTGTCACAAAATAGCTCTGAGCCCCAACCCAAGTCCCCGGAATGCTGGATAAACTACCACGCTCCTTCTCTTCAGCAACCTCATAAATGGGTTTCTGACACCCCAGGTCCTGGTGTCAGATATCTCCATGGATGTAGATGGGGATGCAGAGGTTTGAGGGGGCTTATGACCACAGTCACTGTGAACTTTGCTTTAGGACCCAGAACAAGATGCACGCTTGCTTGACCCTTTAGGCCTGTGGGCTTCAGCCTGACGCCCTCCCTGACTTGTACATTGACCAAGAAAGTCATGTGACTTCTCCACTCTAGAAAACTCTGAAGTAGACCCCATAGGCTAATTTCTACCAGGAAGGCCTAGAGGGAGGGGAAGGGGCTCATTTCCACAAGAAGACCTGCTCTGGGGCAGCACACACCACAGCCACTGAACTATACTCCTGGGGTCACCCTAAGCACAGCCAACCTTCCACAGCCCCCTCTAGGGACCTAGTTTTATCCTGTCATTTAAGCAGTCCTCTTTCCCTTGGGGAATGCCTCAATGTGGCGCCTTTGCAAAGGCCCTAGTCAAGGAGCATATGGGGCCTGTTTGTCCATGTGGTTCCTGTTTATCATTGTGGGCCCCACTTGGTTCTTGGCTGACCAGGGGTATCAGCTGCCTCATTAGGGGACCACCTCTCCTAAAGTACTCACCTCCCCTCAGTAAGCATGGGGAGCCCATCTCTCTTCCAGGAACATTAGAAAATGGTGGTTAGTTTCCCAAAAACCAGAATGTGTGTTGTGAAGGGTGGGGGAGGGTCTCCAGACTGGCCTTAACAAGGAGGCATGGTCCATGCTCCAGGCACCACAGAAAAGAACCCTAGCACCCCCACCACAACCATGGATTAAGATAGTGGAATAAACATATACTGCAGTTCTTGTGGGAACGAGCCCCTTCCCCTCCCCCTCGTCCTTCCAGGTGGAAATCAACCCATGGATTCTACTTCAGAATTTTCCAGACAGGAGAGGACACGTGGGTAAATTTATTATCTGCCTAGATGCATGCTGATTCCTGTGGCCTTGACCCTCAGAGACAGAACCTCCCACTGCCCTGCTTAGCAGCCAAAACCCAGACCAGGGTGAGGTACTCATTTCTGTTCCCGGTGAGACCTGCCCTCCTTGCTCTTCTGGACAGCAAAGAGGAGCCAGAATGCAGTGAGTCACATCATAACAATTAGATGGGGCTGTGTATTTCTGGCCATGTGTCACTGAGTCAGGGCTCCTGGGGGCCTACTTTCTAGGAATTGGGGTCAGAACAAAAGGGCTAGTGTGCAGCAGAAGTTTAGCAGACCCATTGTATCTAGCCTGAATCTGGAGTGACAACAGCTAAGCTGTGAAGCTGCCTTGGGTCAGTGATCATTATCTCAGAGTCTTTGTGTTATTTCCTTGAAAGTTTCTCAGAGCCTTTGCATAAACCCAGTGCTCTGACCTGTCTGGCAACCCAGGAAGTCTCATATGCCTGAGGTGATGGCTCTTTCCAGATAGCCCCTAGATCACATAGGAACTTTGGGTGTGTGGAAATTGACTCTCAAAAGATGCCTTTTCTTGTTTCGAGACAGAGTTTATATGTTTTAGGTCTGGTTGTACTAGAACTCACTCTGTAGACCAGGCCAGCCTTGGCCTCACAGATTCCCACCTGCTTTGGTGTCCCCTGAGTGAGTGCTGGGATTAAAGGCAGTGACACCTTTTTTGTGTAACAGCAAAGAGATTTTAGGGCCAGGTGTCATGGTGCAAGCCTGTGATCTCAGAACTAAGGGAGGCACAGGCAGGCAGATCCAGGTGAGTTCGAGGCCAGCCAGGTCTAAAACGTGAGTCTAGGACATACAAGTTTACACACAGAAACCTTATCCTGGGAAAAAAGAAAGCAAGGAAGGAGGGAAGAGAAAGGAGAGAGAGAGAAAGAGAGAGTGAGAGAGAGAGAGAGAGAGAGAGAGAAAGAAGAGAAGACAAGAGAAAGAAACCCTATCTATAAAGGAAAATAAAGATTGCTTTATCCAGGTAAAATTTGATAATCACAAAGTAGGTCATTCAATGAGATCCCAGAAACCATACTTAGTAATCCTTCCTGTATGGGTTTTTTTTTTTTTTATCCCAACTCACTGATTTTTAAACAGACATTTGTTATACTGAAGTAGCCAGGAAGCCTACAGGAAGTTTGTTGTGCTCATAGGCATCAGACACAGCTATCTGCCCATTTTGCCTGACAGAAGGGAAGTGGTTCCTTTTGGTGAAAAGGAACTAGATGTCTTTGGACCTAACAGTCCAGAATTTATCGACCAAAAGGGGCAGCATGGCCTTCTCTGTAATTGCTTCTCAGCTGAAGTTAGGGTTGGTACTGGAGGCAGTGACCTCAGAGTGAGTCAGCAGGCAGGACAATCAGAGGACTGACTGTCTCTATGCTGATGTCAACTCACACAGTGGTGACACCTGAATAGGGCAAGTGGACACTCCCTCCTCTGTGTTCCCTCAGGCATGGTCATTCCTGTTGGCACCACCTTGTGGGGGCCTTTCTCTAGAAGCCTCCATCCTATGCAGTGAGTGCCACTTCCCCTCCCTGACCCCAGACTCTCAAACTGCACAGACAGGCACAAGAGCACCAAACCCCAGGTTTGCATGGCCTGTCCTTAAGCAAAACCGCTCTGCTGGGAATGTTGTTGAGAAGCAGCAGAGCATCAATGTCAGTGGAGTTTCAGGTCACACAGGGCATGTGACCTGGGCCTCCTCACTGAGCTCACAGCCTAATGGCAAGAAGGGGAGGGCCCAGGAGGAGCAGCACAGAGCTTTCCTCCTGCCTGTCTCCAAACTCAGGAAGAAGGAGGAAGAGTGCGTGGCAGGAGGTGGGGCAGGCCTAGCACTGTTTGAGATCCTCCAGGAGGGAGACCACAGCCAGTGAATGGCAAAGGGCACAAACTCTGCTCCAGAGTTTCCTTGTTTCCTTCCCTTAGAGTGGATTCCAAGGCTTTTAGTCTTAGGGTCCCAGGGTGGGCTCAGCCTTGTGGTCACCAGGCAGCATAGGCCTGCACTTCACACTGTCCTGGCCATGCATCCAGGTTCAGGCCTTAAGACCCTCACCCCAGGTGAGGGGATGCACAGCCCGACAGAGTACCATTGGTCAGGCCTGCCCCAGCTGCTCCTATAAAACTGTTGAGGGAAGTTTACAAACATCCACTCAGATGACTTTGCCCAGCCCCTGACACATACCTTCTTTACTCTTTCTTTTTTCTTTCATTCTTTTATTTTATTCATATTTTTTTCTGAGACAGGGTTTTCTGTGTAGTGTTGGCAGTCCTGGACTTCCTTTGTAGACAAGGCTGACCTGGAACTCACAGTTCTCAGCCTGCCTCTGCCTCCCAAGTGGTGGGATTAAAGGCTTGGTCTTCTGAAGAAGTACAGTTTGTGATTTCAGTGCTGCAGGCTGCTCTAACCATTAGAGACACCATTGGATCAGGCTCATCCTGAGGAGCTCTAAAGAGGGCAGGGGCAAGGGTCCATAACAGCTGGCCCAGAAAGAAGTCAAAAAGAGTGTCAGGGGATGAGCCAGGGCTGAAGGGAGAAGGAGTCTATGAGAAACCTTGGAAGTAAGGATAGGGTACCCTGCAGCAGGAGGACTGGTGCTGGTCTTGTGGGTGGGGCTGTGACTGCTGAGGTCATAGTGGTGGGCGGGTCTTGTATGCTAAGGTGAAGGGTGGGTGGATCTGGACCTAGTAAGAGCTAGGGAAGGGAACTTTGTGCCCTTGGGAACAGGTACTGGCCAGGGGGAGCAAGTGTGGGGGAGGGGCGGTGTTCTGAAATGCTTAGAGCTGAAGCAGGGAGGTAGACAGAGTCAGACAGGGGTGTGAGGGCCAACCTGGGTGTGAGGGGCCCACCTGATTACTAGGGAAGCAGGAAGTGGTGAGGTGTTGGGGGTCTGGCTATGGATCTTGCAGTATGGAGGTAAGGGGCTACCAGGGTGGGAGGCTAGGTGATCACTTACAAAATTGGGCTGGGCTCTGGATGTTGACCTGAGAGGAGGCAGGGTCACCTTAAGAGCAGTACAAGGCTGTGTAGGTGTATACTAGTGTGGGGTTGTGAGAGCTGACTGAACAGTGGTGGGCTGAGCTCTCTTGCTGATACAGGGCTTGAGTGAGGTCTGGCCTTTCTCTGATTGCTGAATTGTGTCTGTATAACTTTTGATCTCTATTTAATGTTGCCCAGAACCACTGAAGGAGAAGGGGGCCCCGAGCTGTTTCTGCTGTTGCAGTAGTTGTGGCCTGGGCTGTGTGAATGGTGAGATAAGTGAGCAGGGAATGCAGAGCACCAAGCCAAGGCTATGATGTGAGTGGTCACTTTCCGAGGAGGGGGCAGAAGGCTGAATCCTCACTTGACCTTCATTTGGCAGAGAACACCTGTAGCAGTGGGGCACTGTGACCTGCTGAGGTAGTGTAGGGGGTGGGGGCTGTGGTTGCAAAGGTCAGGGAAGGGCAGTGGGTTTCAACCTTCCTAATGCTGTGACTCTTTAACACAGCCCCTCATGTGTTTCGTTGCTATTTCACAACTGAAATTTTGCCACTGTTACAAATGGAACCACAACTTACATAGCTGGTGTGAGGGTCGAGACCCATGGGTGGAGAACTCTGTCTGTGGGGGTGAAGTATTGTACATTCTCAGGGAGAAGCTGAGAGTGCTGAGTTGAGGGGCTGTAGGTGCAGGTGGGGGGACAGAAGCTGCCTCTGCTGGGGTAGCTTGTGCTGGAGGTGTTGTGAGTGGGGCTGTGATGACTTAGGTAGTAGTGGTTGGCTGTGCTTCATGCTGAGGTGCAGCTGAGGCTGATGATGTAGGCATAGTGGGCAGAGCTTGCAAGCCAAGGTAGGAGCTTTGAGCAGTGACAGGTCTGCCTCCTGTCTTGCCAGTTGATGGACACGTTGAGGGCTGGGTGAAGTGTAAAGTGTTGGCCAAACTACTGAATGCAGTGGAGAAGAGGGAGCCTGTTTGTGTGTGCTGCAGCAACTCTTGTGCGTGGGGCTATGAGTGCTTTCCTAGGTGGGCTGCATTTGGACTGGATATTCCCAGGAAGGGCCAATCGTCTTACCTATCTCCTTTTGGAAGGAATATTAAGTGTTCACGAGTCCAGCTCTGGTTATCTTAAGTAGGCATATTTGGAGTTATTAACAATGTTATGCCCAAATTTTGAGAGACTCTCCAAACAGACCACCCAAGATCAGAGTCCAAATGCAGTGGCAAGAATATGTTTATACTGCGTGTTCGAACCCAGGACTCACCTCCAATGCACTGATGCAGCAGGTGCAGGGAAGTTGCCTGGAGTCTCAATTGAGTGCGGTCTGTTATAGGTTTTAGACAACGAAATGGGATCTACAGTATATGATTGGATGACATCTGGGCAGAAAAGCTGCAAGCAGAGAGTTACAAGACTTAGAGTTTCATGGGTGGGTAATAGGTGTTGGGCAAGTTGGCCTATAGAAAAGATTGACTGAAGCAGTCATGGGGGCATTAGGAACTTTGGCCTGGCCTCTCTTAATTGGTTGTTGCTATGTGGGAGACCACCTGCTGCTCAGCTTGACCAGCAGAGAGTGTATTTGGACTTTCCCAAGGTGAGCCGATTGTGTTGCCAGGGAATATTTTTTCTGTTTAGGCTAGTTTGTGCTTAGTCTGGAATCTGGGTTCAGCCCTTGCCTAGGTTTAACACAAAATGGAGTTTCCTTTCCAAAGTGGAGTTTCTTTTTCCAAAAGGACTTTGTTTGGTCCTTACAAACAGGATCGTTTAGACTGAGGGTTTTATTTTACATTTTAACCCATTTGTGTGTGTCTGCAGATGTAGGCAGATACCCTGAGAAGCTAATTCAGTATTTCTCCGGTAGTTATTCAGTTGTAGAATAATATAGTTATCCCTATCCTAGATGGCATTAAACAGAAAACTATAAAAACCCAACATCTACAGGAACTCAGAAAAACCTAACAGCGGGTAGTTTTAGTTGTCTTTTGGGATTTTTTTGCATTATTCAATAAGACTACAAGTCCTGGTTCAGAGACCCTGAGTTCAATTTCCAGCAACTAACCATGTGGTTCACAACCATCTATAGTGAGATCTGGTGCCCTCTTCTGGCATGCAAGCACACATGCTGTCTAAATAATAAATACATATTAAAAAGATTTTTTTTTTCTTTAAGATCCTAAGGTACAGCTTATATTTTAGCCCTTTCAACTCACGTAGTGTCTTTTCTTGGGCTGTTTAGCTTTACTGTCTTCTTTGTCCTAGTGTCAGATGGTCTCCTGACCCAGGACAGGTATGTTGGAAGATTTTTGAAAACAAGCATGCTTAGGTTGGGAAACGGAGTGTCTAATCCAACTCCAGAGCCAGCTCTTTAATAGAGTAGTACAACATGAAGCAATAGAATTTCAACCAAAATTAATGAAAAGAGATGGGGAGGAGTATGTCATTCTCACCAAAGGAAAAGACTACCAAGAGGGCATTCCAATTCAGAACATCTTTGAACAATGTACAAGGGCACTCAGATTTATTTAAAAAAAAAAAAGAAAGAAAAGCTGAAACAAAAAACCATAGCAAAACCAGAACACAGTTTTTAATAAAGGTCAAAACATACGACGATGCAGACACCTCAATTGTGGGAGAATTCAGTGTCCTACTCTAACAATGGACAGATTACTGAGGCAGAAACAATATAGAGAAATAATGAAACCAACAGATGGAATGAATCCAATGGACTCAATGGTTATCTCCGGAACTTTTCACCCAACCACAAAAGAATAGTCTTTGTCTTAGTACTCCACGGAACCTTCTTGAAAGTTGTCAATATATAGTCAATCACAAAGCAAGCCATATACAAATAATTGAAATTACCCATTGTACTTTCTCAGGTCACCATGGAATAAGATGGATCTCAACAACAGAAATAACAAACACCCTACACAATTATAGAAAATGAGCAAGTCCTTACTCAGTGACTACTGGGCCAGGGAAGAAATGAAAAAGAAATTAAAGACTGCCTAAAATTCAATGAAAATGAAGGCACAACATACCCAAGCTTATGGGACACAATGAAAACAGTACTAAGAGGACAGTTCGTAGCACTAAGCGCCTTCATACAGAAATTGGGGACATTCCCTACTAGCCACTTAACAGCTCCTCTGGAAGCTTCCACAACAAAAGAGGCTGACACACCCAAGAGAAATAGATGGCTACAAATAATCAAACTCAAGCTTAAGTCTACAAGCTAGAAACAGAGGACAAGAGGAAGAATGAATGGAATCAAGGGATGGTTCTTTAAGAAAGTCAACAAGACAGACAGAAGACACACACTGAGCCAAACTAACTAAAAGGCAGAGAGAAAATATCCAAATCAACAAAATCAGAAAGGAAAATCAAAACATAACAACAGACACTGGGGAAAAAAACCAAAGAAATATTAGGTCTTACTTCAAAAAATCATAGTCTATAAAATTGGAAAATCTAAATGAAACGGACAATTATCTTGGTAGATTCCATTTACCAAATCTAAATCAATATCAGGAAAACATGTTGAATACCTCTGTAGCCCCTAAGGAAAAGAAGCAGTCAGTGAATGTCTCCAAACCAGGGGAGGCGGTGAAAGCCTCAGGGCCAGATGATTTTAGCTCAGAATTCTACCAGACTTTCAAAGAAGAGCTAATACCAATACTCTTCAAACTACTGCACAAAATAGAAACAGAAAGAAGATTGCGAAACTCACTCTATAGGGCCACAGTCATTCTGGTACCTAAAACACACAAAGACCCATCAAAGAAAAAGAATTTCAGGCCAATTTCCCTTATGAACACTGATGAAAAAAAATAGTCACAGAGCGAATCGAAGAACACATCAAAGATATCATTCGCCATGACCAAGAAGGCTCCACCCGGGAAATGCAAAGGTGGTTCAACATATAAAAATCCATCAATGTAATCCATCATATAAACAAATGAATGGAAAAACAAAACATGATCATCTCATGAGGTGCTAAAAATCATGTGACAAAATCCAACACCACTTCATGATAAAGGCCTTGGAGAAATCAGGGGTAAAAGTTCTAATAAGCTGGAGCACTGACTACTTACTAATCAGTCCCAAGCCCAAGATTTTAATTTCCCTTGGGTGGTATTCTGAATATAGACCTGAGGGTCCCTCTCATCATGCTAGAAACAAGTCTGTCCAATCTGTATACCAAGTCTTCTGGACTGAGAAAAGAATGTCCACGCTTTTACTGGGTCTCAAAGGCATAAGCCTACCCCAGCTGTCTTATAGACACAACTTTAACTTTTGTCCCTAGTCTGTATTTGTCTCAGCAGGTTTTTACCTGCCTAACAGACTCTATCCAGAGCTGCTGAGAGCTGGACCTGCTGGAAGTTGATATAAACCAGTCTCACAGATGTGACTACTCCCTGTCTCTTCAACTGGATCAGCTAAACAGATGCTTTTGGTAAGTGCCCCATTACCTAGCCTTTGACTAGCTTTTCAGCCTTTCTAGGCCCCAATAACAGCGCCCCTAATGTCACCAGGAAAAAAAATGACAGAAGAGAATGACTTTGCCCATTGTCCCACTTTATAGGCTGAAATGCTAAGTCAAGGGCAACTCTCTGGCAGGAGGGACAAATGGCCACAAGGAAAAAAAGCTCTTAGTTCTGTTTAAGCCAGTCGGGCTTTGTGCCCACTTCATACCAAGCAAAAGGGGGGGGGCATCTGAAAATGGTCATGAGAGCACAGTACCTGCCCCTACAACAGGCCAAGTCAGAGGAATACTTGTCCCTACACCAGGCCAACTCAGTGAAGAAGTTTCAGGGAGACCCGTGATTGGGCTTTTAGGGGACTTGTGGCAGGGAGGAGGGGAGAATGAGAGACCAGAGGAAATAAAATTGGATTTCAGGGTCACTGGGACAAAGGTCAAGAAATAGGCCTAAAGGGGAGACCAGGCATGATAAGGCATGTCTGATCAGTTAAGGGGGAAAGAAGCAGTCTGGCTGCAGGAGGGCAGGGAGAGTCCTGGAATCCTGTGTTTGCACAATGAAACTCTGTCACTGCTCACTTTGAATCTTGACACAGGTGACCTTTCCTCAGATGAGTTGGATCAAATTGCTCAACTTCATCCAGGAAAGAGGCCAGAGGGCTCAGACTGAGAGCCCTGCCCAAGGCTGTTTGTGTAATAGCAGTCCTGGGAAGGCTTTTGTGAGTCCCTGCCTGTGTGCTGCCCTGTAGTTTCCTTAAATAGTCTCAGGACTTCTCACCTGGATGTGTCCAGACTGGGAACTCACATGCCTCAAGGATGTCTCCAGCTCAGGTCAAGTTCCTCCCCTCCATGTGATCCTAAACCCTCTCAGGAGAAGTGAGCTGGGGCTGTGACCATGGCGGGGACTGATCTTTAGTGACATGCACATGACCCAGCTATGCCTATCTAAAATAGGGTTTCCAATTCCTCTAAAATCAGGGACCAGACAAGGCTGCCCACTTTCTCCATATCTCTTCAATATAGTTCTTGAAGTCCTAGCCAGAATGAGACAACTCAAGGAGATCAAGGGGGTTCAAATGGGAAAGGAAGAAGTCAAACTATCCCTATTTGCAGATGATATGATAGTGTACAGAAGTGACCCCCAAAATTCCACCAGAGAACTCCTTCAGTTGATAAGCACGTTCAGCAAACTGGCTGGTTACAAAATTAACTCAAAAAAAAAAATCAGTAGCCTTCCTATATACAAATGACAATCATACAGAGGTGGAAATTAGGAAATCTACACCCTTCACGTTAGCCACAAGCAATTTAAAATACCTAGGAGTAATGCTAACCAAGCAAGTGAAAGACTTGTTTGAAAAAAACGTTAAGTCCCTAAAGAAAGAGATTGAAGGTGACTTGAGAAGATGGAGGGATCTCCCTTGTTCGTGGATTGGGAGAATCAACATAGTAAAAATGGCCATTTTACCAAAAGCAATTTACAGATTCAATGCAATCCCTATCAAAATACCTACACAATTTTTTAAAGACATTGAAGGGTCAATTCTCAACTTTATATGGAATAACAAAAAACCCAGAATACCTAAAACAATCTTATACAATAAAAGATCCTCAGGAGGAATCTCCATACCTGATCTGAAGCTGTACTATAGAGCAATAGTAATTAAAACAGCATGGTACTGGCACAGCAATAGGCTGGTTGATCAATGGAATCGAATTGAAGACCCAGATATGAATCCACATACATATAGTCACCTGATTTTTGACAAAGAAGCCAAATCTATTCAATGGAAAAAGGATAGCATCTTCAACAAATGGTGCTGGTCTAACTGGATTTCTACATGTAGAAAAATGCAATTGGACCCATACTTGTCACCATGCACAAAGCTCAAGTCTAAATGGATTAAAGACCTCAATATAAAACCAGAGACACTAAATCAGTTAGAAGAAAAATTGGGGAAGAGCCTGGAACACATTGGCACAGGAGACAACTTCCTGAACAGAACACCAACAGCCCAGGCCTTAAGGACAACAATTAATAAATGGGACCTCATGAGGCTGAGAAGCTTCTGTAAGGCAGGAGACACTGTCAAAAGAACAAAGCGACAGCCTACAGACTGGGAAATAATCTTCACAAACCCTGCATCTGACAAAGGTCTAATATCCAAACTTTATAAAGAACTCAAGAAATTAAATGCCACCAAACCAAATAACCCAATTGAGAAATGGGGCTCAGAATTAAACAGAGAATTCTCAACAGAGGAATATCAAATGGCTGAGAAACACTTAAAGAAATGCTCAACATCTCTAGTCATCAGAGAAATGCAAATCAATACAACTCTGAGATTCCATCTTACACCCATCAGAATGGCTAAAATCAAACATTCACGTGACAACACATGCTGGCGAGGATGTGGAGAGAGAGCAACACTCCTTCATTGCTGGTGGGAATGCAAACTAGTACAGCCACTTTGGAAATCTATCTGGTGCTACCTTAGAAAAATGGGAATAGGGCTTCCTCAAGACCCAGCTATTCCACTCCTTGGAATATACCCAGAAGATGCTCCAGCACACAACAAGAAAATTTGCTAAGCCATGTTCATAGCAGCCTTATTCGTAATAGCCAGAACATGGAAACAGCCTAAGTGTCCCTCAGTAGAAGAATGGAGAAAGAAACTGTGGTACATTTACACTATGGAATACTACTCAGCTATTAAAACCAAGGAATTCCCGAAATTTGTGGACAAATGGATTGAACTAGAAATGATCATAATGAGTGAGTTAACCCAGAAGCAGAGAGACTCAAATGGTATAGACTCACTTATAACTGGACACTAGCCCAAGGGGCTGGTCCCATGAAATTCTGCACCTACCAGGAAAGTGGGATAGAGGTGAGAACTTCCTATTGAGACTCTAGGTGAGAAAAATATAGGGAATAAGGAAGTAGGTGGATGCAGAGGGTCCTAGAAACCTACAAGAGGAACATTATGATGGGTGGATCTGAGCCCAGGGGTTCTGCTTGATCAAAGGCACGAACCAAGGACAAAACATGCAGCCATCATCAAACCCCTACCCAGATCTAACCAAGGAACAGAACATTCTCCACAGTTAAGTGGAGACTGGGGACTGACTTTCACAGGATCTCTGGTGCCCCATATTTGGCCATGTCCCTTTGTTGGGGAGGCCCAATGGCACTCGGAGGAAGGATAGCAGACTACCAAGAAGAGACTTGATACCCTAGCACCATATTCAGGGGGAGGAGGTCCCCCTCAGTCACAGTCATAGGGAAAGGGGATTGGGGTGAAAGTGGGAGGGAGGGAGGAATGGGAGGATGTAGGGGATGGGTTAGAAAATGAGATGTAATATGGATTATTTTATTTTTCAATAAAAATGTGTTTAAATAAATAAAATAAAATAAAAAATAAAAATAAAATAAAATAAAATAGGGTTTCCTGAAGTACACCTGATGTGCGTTCATCTTACCTCTTCTTCTTGATGTTTTCTCTTTCCACCAGAATGAATCTGGCCAAAGACTCCCCCGCCCACCTTTCATCCTGATGTCCTTTAAGTAAGAAAGACCCTTCCTGCCTTGCGGGTTGGACACCTGGACATAGCCGAACTGTGCCACCTCATTTTTGTTAGCTTCAGATAGCCACAGTCCTTGGGGGAAGGTCCAAACTTCTATCTGGGGACAGATTTTCTCTTCGTTTCCAGTGGTTGAAGCCATTTTGTTAGGTTTCTGGAATGGAGTGTCAATCAGGTGTTTCTGATTTCAGGCCATTCAGGGGAAGTGTGTTACTAAAGCTGGGTTTCAATTATTGCTGAACTGGGTGTCAGGGGCCACTCAGAGCCATTTTCTGAGGTGCCTTAAGAATTGTTGCCATACTATGCTGTTTGCATACAAGGCCTTGTAGCTTTCAAAACAGTCGTTAAATTCCTGGAAGACTGACAGATAGATATAGCATTCTAAATTCCTGCAATGGTTTTGGGGGGGGAGCTCCTGGGAATGGATAGACTAGTCTTTAGACTCTGCAGGAAAATACAGTGGCCAGCCATTTTGATCTTTTATTTTCTTGTTTTTCCAGACACAGTCTCTCTGTATAGCCAGGGCTATCCTTGACTCACTTTGTGGACAAGAATGACCTCGAACTCAAAACAGTCCACCAGCCTTTTCCTCCTGAATGCTGGGTCTAATGGCATGTGCCACCAATGCAGAAACCCTTTTGGCTCTTGAGTCACCCCTGCCACGCATTTCCAGAGCTGATTCATCATGACTTTTGTGTCCTCTCTCAAGAAGATGAGCCTTTGGAGCATGGGGTACCACCGGAGGCAAGAGGGAGCCAGGTGTGTTTGACAGAGGAGGTAGGTATTGGCAACCAGGTAAGCTGTCATGGTTATTAATGAACATGTGAGAAGGCCCTGTCCCCCAGAGAGAGGACTGCATAAAGCATGCATGGCTCTGTGCTGATGCCTATAGAACCCTGAGGGGGAGCTGCCACTCCTGCTGTGGAAAACTGGGGTTCCAGGAACAGGAGCTAAGATGCACTTCATGTGGACTTTGGAAACTCCTAATAGAGCAGAGAGGAGGCCAGGCCAGGTGGCCATCACTGCAGATTCCACTACAGGGCAAGTGGGTCCCTGCCCCAGGCTCAGCCATCATGTCAGGGTACAGTATTGCCAGGTGTGGGAGTGTGCCAGAGTGAGAATCCTTGCACTCAGAGGCACATGCAGGACCAGAGTCCTTTGGCCCTAAGGCACTACCCCCCCCCAGGCAATACTCTGCATCAGGTTTTGAAAGCTGCCCAACCTACAGGTGTCAGATTCCACTCACTCTGTCATTTCCCCCCCCTACCCCCCACCCCCACCCATCGCAGGCCTGTGGGTCTTCACCCATCTGAGCTACAACAAGTCCGTTCCTGTGTTTCCAAGGAAATCAGCATGGATCCAACTGACAGCAGACACACAGGCAACCTCCCAGACAGCACTCAGTCCCAGAGCAGGGCAAGGGGCCTGGAGCATGCCCACATCCCAGGAGCTGAGGCAGGTGAGGTGGAGGCCACCACCACCCTCAGGGCATCCATCTGTGGGTGATATGCTGGGCTCTCCCCAGTGGCCTCAGAGAGCCTCCTCTCCTGACTATGCCAGCGGCCCTGCCAGTAGGGCATCATCTGTTGAGTCTTCTGGCAGCCAAGGAACAGAACTGGCTGACCGATACTCTCCCTCACAAGGTGTCCTCATCAGAAAGATGATTGATGTGGTTCACTTCCTTCTCCTCAACTACACTAGCAAGTAACTGACATCTAAGGCTCAGATTCTGTACATAGTCCTCCGTGGTTACAAGGAATACTACCCTGTCATCTTTTCTAAGGCATCTGATTGTTTGATGCTGCTCTTTGGCCTGGAGATAGTGGAAAGAAACACCCTTGACCACATCTACTCTGTTGCCCTTGCTCTTGGGATCACCTACCATGGGACTCAGCATGGTTTTCCAGGCGTACCCAAGACAGGCCTGCTACTAATCGTGCTGTGCATCATCTTCATAGAGGACAACTGTGCTAGTGAGCAGGCCTTGTGGCGCGTACTGAACAACATGGGGGTGTATGCGGACAGTGAGCATTTCATGTACGGGGAGCCCAGACGTCTCATCACGGAGCATTTTGTGCAGGAAGGGTACCTGGAATATAGGCAGGTGCCTGACAGCGATCCTCCTTCCTATGAGTTCCTGTGGGGCCCAAGGGCCCGCGCTGAAACCACCAAGATGAAATTACTCAAGTTTTTTGCCAGCATCTTTAAGCAGGATCCCCGAGCCTACCCCTTTAGATATGCAGAGGCTTTGCGAGAGGAGATAGACAGGGTCTAGGCCAGGAGGGCTGGGCAGATGGCCCTTGGGGCTCTGCCCTGCACATGTTCTACTTCCCACACGGGCAGTTCCCATCCAACCCCAGGACAGGCAGAGTCAGTCATCTAAGTACCACGCCATCATGTGACACATGGTGGGAGGAGCTGTGGGAACCACTCTCTCCTGTTCTTCCCTCTACTCTGTCCTGTCTGGGTGGCTTGAGGTTGTGTAGTTCTTATAGAATGTTGCGAACTTTACTACAAGACTCATGGACCTGGGATGTCTTAAGTGTGCAAATGGATTTAGCAATGCCCATGCTGCTGTTCATCCACTTCAGGAGAAGGGTATCATTGTGTAATCCAATGAGAATGACTTCCGTCTAAGTTGTACTATTTCTCAAGCTCCCATGGCATTCTAAGTGGACGTTGCCAGGCAGTGGGGAAGGCCTTGGCCTTTTCCTGACAAACAGAATAAAATGATCTCCATTGCTTCCTCAGTTTTAGTCTCCTGTTCTGGTTACCTGCAGTGAAGGCGAAGGGAAGGTGAAAGCAATTTCTTCTGCATGCTCTCGCTGAGCACCAGCTGCTCTGTGAGAGGTCCTGGGTTAACAGGCAGCCTTAAGGCTGGTCCACCCTCTTCTAGGAAATGGTGTCGCTCAAGTGCCCCAACCCTGTCAGGAGGACAGGTGAGAATTCCCTTCACAGCACAAGGACAGCAATGTTGCCGAGGGGTCACCTTCGGCTAGTGGCCCCAAGTCAGTGGAGTAAACCAAGGCTCTTATCAGTCTCAGAATTATTAACCAGGAACAGGGCCTGGGGCGGGATGAATGACTTAGGGCTAAGAGAAGGGAAACTTGCTCCAAGCTGCTGTGCTGCTGGACTTGGCATGGAGGACTCGGGCTGGGGCCTCCTTAGTGACTGAACACTAGGATAACACATACAGTCAGAAAGGGTGTATCCCCATCACCCCCAAACAGGAAAGGAAAAGTGTGCAGACAGGAAGCCTGCCCTAGTGTTAGAGTTACAGAGGACACAGGACGTGTAGGGCATGGTTCACCTCTGCCCTCTCCACGTGTTCCTCCTCACACACAGGGTAGAATCATGGGACAGTGAGGCCTAGAGTTCCTAGGCAGGGCCTCTTCCACCTCTCTTTTCAGGAGAGACAGAGATGACTACTAAGGGTGTATTAGTGTGTTGCCTACATGTGAAGTGTTCTGCATGTGTGCCTGGTATCCCCAGAGGACAGAAGAGGGTGCCACATTTCATGGAACCAGAGTTACACATGCTTGTGAGTCTGCATGTCTGTGCTAGAAACTGAACCTTCCTCCTGCAATATCAGCAAGTGCCCAGCCAAAGCTCTAGCACCAGGCCAATTTGTTAAAACAAACAAACAGACAAAAAAACCATTTCAATCCCTGTATGGGGGAGTGTGAGGGTGGACTCATGCATGCCTCAGTGCTGGTGGGGAGCCAGAGGATATATCTCAAGTTGGCTCTTCCTTCCACCTTGTGGTGTTGGTGCCTCACTGGCTTCTGCTGCTGCTGCTGCAGTATGCAGTCCAAGCTGGCTGCCTGGGAGATTCTGGCCCATTCTCCTGCCTCTCCTGCCATCTTGCCAAAGAAGTGCTAGAATTCCTGCATCAGGTGCTAGCTGCTGCATCCCACTGTCTATGCAGGTTCCAGGGAGGTGATCAGACAGATCCTCAGGCATGAGCGGTTACCACTGTTTTCCTGTGATCTGTCCCCACAACCATAAGATAGCATTGTAGCTCAGTTCTCTAGTGCAGTGATGGCAGAGATCTTAACATGTGTCCAAAAAGCCACAGGATTTAGTAAAGTTTATTCAGGAAGCTTCTTTCTGGCTCTTGGCTGTCCCCTGCCCCTCCTTTTTCTGTGGTTCTCTCCCCTCAAGGAACTGCACCTAGAGGTTCACAGTCAGGACCCAATTTCCCAGATGAGGAACTGTCAGGCATCCTAGCATTGGGAATGTCCCAGCTTCACACCGTTTTGTGAGGTTTGTCAAATGGAGAAAGCCACTCTGATTTTTGTGAATTCAGGTAGGTACTTTGCAAGGACCCTAAATGTCTCTCTTTGAGGACCAGAGGTCTGGGATTGCAGCCCTGCACCATCTCAGCTGGCCACTTAATACTTGTTCGTCAACCTCAAGGAATCAGAGCTATATTTAGGATTTGTAAGATAAGAAATAGCTGGGTGGGATCCAGCCTTCCTTGCTTGGGAAACCTCTCCACTGAGCTCTTGCAGTGCAGAAGGACTGGGGGCTTTCCCTGTTCATCACACATTTGCCAGGGCATCAGTGTCGACTCAGTGCCTGGCCCTGGACTTGGCACCTGGTCTCCTGGATGCTGTTCATACACTACATGGGTCTGGGCTGAAATAACAACATGAGGAAGCACACATGATGCGTGTGTGTGGGGTACAGATACTAAGAGCTGTTTATCTGTGCAATCCACACTACAGCAGGAGATCCTTAGCACAGAGGGCATTTCCTCGCATTTTTCCATTTCCCTAAACACCAAGGTGCTTGGGGCCATGTCAGCAAGGTCGGGGGGGGGGGGGGAACACAGCACGAGGGAGGTCCTCTTTGCGATCCCCTACACGAGGGCATAACAGTCTGGATGGGTCTGGTAAAAGCTTGGAGTGAGCCATATTCTGCAAGCCAATGGTGGCTCAATATTGCCTTGCCTTTAGAGTCTGTACTGTGAGAGTGAGCTGACAGGGACTTTACTTAGCTGCCTTCTCAGCACCATTCCACCCCAGCTCCTCTGAGCCCACAGTGGTCACACCGTCCTCCGCAAGTGAGGAGAAATCCATTTTGGAATATATCCTCCTCCTCTCTCCTAGGTATGGGCTTCCCTTATAGGCTTTGGGGTCTGAAACTTGGTTTTGGTGCCTCAGCTGCAGCCTGGTGAGTACCGATTGAGCTTCCAGCTCCATACAGCCTCGTAGGCTGCTGAGAGTCCTGGGCACAGCAAACACGGCCTGATGATGAGAAGGTGCGGACCCAACGACAGAGACCCACAAAGGTTTGTATTCCATTCCATCCATGCTGTACACCAAGCCTGCTGCTTGTGTGAGAACAGGGCCACTGGGATTCAGCTGGTGGGATCCATGGTCAGGACTGTCACCAGGTTGACAGGAAACCTGGATCTTTCTCATTGAGCACCCGGGCCCTGACGGACAGACTGCACTCTGAGGATCCTACACCTGTCCAATAGGCAGCTCAGATAAGAAGGCCAGTGGGGTTCAGTTTCCCCAAGGCTTTACCTGCAACAGTATCTGTGGGTACACTTGTGCGTTTTCTTCTGTTGCATCCTGCATGCTTGTCCTAAGGAAAGGCCACTTGTGCAAACTGATTTTCTGCCTAGATGCATGCTGCTTCCTCTGGTCCTTGACCCAGAGAGAAGGCACCTCCAATTGCCCTGGCCAGCAGCCCCAAGCTGGACCAGAGTGAGTTACTCATTTCTGTTCCCAGTGAGACATGCCCTCCTTGCTCCTCTGGACAACTAAGAGGACTCAGAATGCAGTTAGTCACATCATAACAATTAGATGAGGCGCGGCTGTATATTTCTGGCCATGTGTCTCTCAGTCAGGGCTCCTGGGAACCTACCCTCTAGGAATTGGGGTCAGAACAAAAGGGCTAGTGTGCAGCAGAATTTTCACAGATCCATTGTATCTAGCCTGAATCTGGACTGACAGCAGCTACGCTGTGAAGCTGTCTTTGGACAGTGATCATTATCTCAGAGTCTTTGTGTTGTCTTGGAGGTTTCTCTGAGCCTTTGCATAAACCCAGTGCTCTGACCAGTCTGGCAACCCAGGAAGTCTCATATGCCTGAGGTGATGGCTCTTTCCAGATAGCCCCTAGATCAGATAGGAACTTTGGTTGTGTGGAAATTGACTCGCAAAAGATGCCTTTTCTTCCTTCGAGACAGAGTTTCTCTGTTTTAGGCCTGGTTGTCCTGGAACTCCCTCTGTAGACCAGGCCAGCCTTGACCTCACAGATTCCCACCTGCTTTGGCATTCCCTGAGTAAGTGCTGGCATTAAAGGCAGTGACACCTTTTTTGTGTAACAGTAAAAAGAGATTTTAGGGCCAGGTGTCATGGTGCAAACCTGTGATCTCAAAACTAAGGGAGGCACAGGCAGGTAGATCTAGGTGTGTTCAAGGCCAGGACAGACTAAAACGTCAGTCTAGGACCGATAAGGCTACACAAAGGAACCTCATCTTGGGAAAAAGAAAGGAAGGAAGGAAGGAAGGCAGAGAAAGGAGAGAGAGAGAGAAAGAGAGAGAGAGAGAGAGAGAAGAGAAGAGAAGAGAAAGAAAGAAACCCTATCTATAAAAGAAAATAAAGATTGCTTTACCCAGGTAAAATTTGATAATCACAAAGTAAGACATTCAATGAGATCCCAGCAACCATGCTTAATAATCCTTCCTGTGTGTTTTTTGAAACTCACTGATTTTTAAACCGACATTTATTATACTGAAGTAGCCAGGAAGCCAGCATGAGTTTTGTTGTGCTCATAGGCATCAGACACAGCTATCTGCCCATTTTGCCTGACAGAAGGGAAGTGGTTCCTTTTGGTGAAGGGGAACTAGATATCTTTGGACCTAACAGTCCAGAATTTGTTAACCAAAAGGGGCAGCATTGTCTCTTCTGTAGGTGCTTCTCAGCTGAAGTTAGGGTTGGTACTGGAGGCAGTGACCTCAGAGTGAGTCAGCAGGCAGGACAATCAGAAGACTGACTGTGTCTAGGCTGATGTCAACTCAAACAGTGGTGACACCTGAATAGGGCAAGGAGACACTCCCTCCTCTGTGTTCCCTCAGGCAAGGCCGCTTCTGTTGGCAAGACCTTGTGGGGACCTTTCTCTAGAAGCCTCCATCCTCTCCAGTGAGTGTCACTTCCCCTCCCCGACCCCAGAATCTCAAACCTCACACACAGGCACAAGAGCACCAAACCCCAGGTTTGCAAGGCCTGTCCTTAAGCAAAACCCCACTGCTGGGCATGTTGTTGAGAAGCAGCAGAGCATCAATGTTAGTGGAGTTTCAGGGCACACAGGGCATATGTCCTGGGCCTCCTCACTGAGCTCACAGCCTAATGTCAAGAAGGACAGGGCCCAGGAGGAGCAGCACAGAGCTTGCCACCTGCCTGCCTCAGGAGGAAGGAGGAAGAGTAGGTGGCAGGAGTTGGGGCAGGCCTAGCACTGCTTGAGACCCTCCAGGAGGGAGACCACAGCCACAGGAGGGCCAGGGCAGAAACTCTGCTCCAGAGTTTCCCTGTTTTAGTCCCTTAGAGTGGATTCCAAGGCTTTCAGTCTTAGGGTTCCTGGGTAGGTTCAGCCTTGTGGTCATCAGGCAGCACAGGCCTCCAGCTCACAGTGTTCTGGTCATGCATCCAGGTTCAGGCCTAGGGACCGCCACTCCAGGTGAGGGGGTGCACAGCACCACAGAGTACCATTGTTCAGGCCTGCCACAGCTGCTCCTGTAAAACTGTAGAGGGAGGTTTAGAAACATCCACTCAGGTGCCTTTGCCCAGCCCCTGACACATACTTTCTTTTCTTTTTCTTTCTTCTTTCATTCTTTTATTTTTTTCTTTCCTTTTTTTCCGAGACAGGGTTTCTCTGGGTGGCCTTGGCTGTCCTGGACTTGCTTTGTAGACCAGGCTGCCCTGGAACTCACAGTTCTCAGCCTGCCTCTGTCTCCTGAATGCTGGGATTAAAGGCCTGGTCTTCTGCAAACAGGCAGTCTGTGAGATCACTGCAGCAGGCTGCTCTAAACATTAGAGACACCATTGGATCAGGCTCATCCTGAGGACCTCTAAAGAGGGCAGGGGCAAGGGTCCATAACAGCTGGCCAAGAAAGAAGTCAAAAAGGAGTGTCAGGGGATGGGCCAGGGCTGAATGGAGAAGGAGTCTATGAGAAACCTTGGAAGTAAGGATAGGGTGCCCTGCATCAGGAGTAGTTGTGCTGGTCTTGTGGGTGGGGCTGTGGCTGCTGAGGTCATAGTGGTAGGCGGGGCTTGTGGACTAGGGTGGAAGGGTGAGTGGATCCGGACCTAGTAAGAGTTAGAGAAGGAAACTGTGCACTGTGGAATCCCTTGGGAACAGGTGCTGGCAGCGGTGGGGGAGGAAGGTGTTCTGGAGTGCTTAGAGCTGAGGCAGGGAGGTAGACAGACTCAGGCAGGGGTGTGAGGGCCAACCTGGATGTGAGGGGCCCACCTGATTACTAGGGAAGCAGGAAATGGTGAGGTGTTGGGGGCGTGGCTATGGATCCTGCAGAGTGGAGGTAAGGGGCTGCCAGGGTGGGAGGCTAGGTGATCACTTACAAAATTGGTCTGGGCTCTGGATGTTGACCTGAGAGGAGGCAGGGTCACCCTAAGAGCAGGACAGGGCTGTGTAGGTGTATACTAGTGTGGGGTTGTGAGAGCTGACTGAAGAGTGGTGGGCTGAGCTCTCTTGCTGATGCAGGGCTTGAGTGAGGTCTGGCCTTTCTCTGAGTACTGGATTGTGTCAGCATAACTTTTAACCCTACTTAATGTTGCCCAGAACCGCTGAAGGAGAAGGGGGCCCAGGGCTGTCTCTGCTGTGGCAGTTGTGGGCTGGGCTGTGTGAGTGGTGAGATAAGTGAGCAGGGAATGCAGAGCACCAGGCCAAGGCTATGATGTGAGTGGTCACTTTCTGAGGAGGGGGCAGAAGGCTGAATCCTCACTTGAACTTCATTTGGCAGAGAACACCTGTAACAGGGGGGCACTGTGACCTGCTGAGATAGAGTAGTGGGTGGGGGCTGTGGTTGCAAAGGTCAGGGAAGGGCAGTGGGTTTCAACCTTTCTAATGCTGTGACTCTTTAACACAGTCCCTCATGTGTTTCGTTGCTATTTCACAACTGGAATTTTTGCCACTGTTACAAATGGAACCATAACATACATAGCTGGTGTGGGGGTCGCGACCTATAGGCTGAGAACCCTGTCTGTTAGAGGATGGGGGGATGAAGTATTGTACATTCTCAGGGAGAAGCTGTGAGTGCTGAGCTAAGGGGCTGTAGATGTGTGTGGGGGGGACCAGGAGAGAAGCTGTCTCTGCTGGGGTAGCTTGTGCTGGAGGTGTTGTGAGTGGGGCAGTGATGACTTAGGTAGTAGTGGTTGGCTGGGCTTGATGCTGAGGTGCAGCTGAGGCTGATGATGTAGGCATAGTGGGCAGAGCTTGCAAGCCAAGGTAGGAGCTTTGAGCAGTGACAGGTCTGCCTCCTGTCTTGCCAGTTGATGGACAAGTTGAGGGCTGGGTGAAGTGTAAAGTGTTGGCAAAACTACTGAATGCAGTGGAGAAGAGGGAGCCTGTTTGTGTGTGCTGCAGCAACTCTTGTGGGTGGGGCTGTGAGTGCTTTCCTAGGTGGGCTACATTTGGACTGGATATTCCCAGGAAGGGCCAATTTTCTGACCTATCTCCCTTTTTGTAAGGAATATTAAGTGTTCACGAGTCCAACTCTGGTTATCTTAAGTAGGCATATCTGGAGTTATTAACAATGTTATGCCCAAATTTTGAGAGACTCTCCGAACACAGCACCGAAGAGCCGAGTCCAAATGCGGTGGCAAGGATGTCTTTATATTGCAGGTTCGAACCCAGGACACACCTCCAATATGCTTTCCTTGGGCTGTTCACCTTGGTTTTCTATTTGTGGCCTAGTGTCAGATGTTCTCCTGACCCAGGACAGGTATGCTGGAGGAAATTTTAAAACAAGCATGCTTGGGTTGGGAGACAGGGTGTCTAATCCATCTCCAGGGGCAGCTCTTTAATAGAGTAGTACAGCATGAAGCAATAGAATTTCAACCAAAATTAATGAAAAGAGATAGGGACGTATATGCCATTCTCACCAAAGGAAAAGCCTGCCAAGAGGGCATTCTAATTCAGAACATTTTTGAACAATATACAAGGGTACCCAGATTTCTTTTTTTAAAAAAGAGAGAAAAACAACAACAACAACAAAAACCAAAACCAAAAACAAAACCAGAACAAACTTGTTATTAAGGCCAAAATCATTCAATGATGCAGACACCTCAATTGTGGGAGAATTCAGTGCCCCACTCTAACCAATGGACAGATCACAGAGGCAGAAACAAAATAGAGAAATAATGAAACCAACAGATGGAATGAATCAAATGGACCCAATGGTTATCTACAGAACTTTTCACCCAAGCACAAAGGAATATTCTCTCTTCTTTGCGCCAGGTGGAACCTTCTAGAAAATTGGCAGTATATAATCGGTCACAAAGCAAACCGTAACTTATACAAAAAATTGAATTTACCCATTGTGCTTCCTCAGATCACCATGGGTTAAAATGGATCTCAACAACAGAAACAACAAAAACCCTACACAATGATGGATAATGAGCAACTCCCTACTCAGTGACAACTGGGCCAGGGAAGAAATGAGAAAAAAATTAAAGACTTTCTAAAATTCAATGAAAATGAAGGCACAACATACCCAAGCTTATGGGACACAATGAAAGCAGTACTAAGAGTAAAGTTTGTAGCACTAAGCACCTTCATACAGAAACTGGGGAGATTCCATACTAGCCACTTAACAGCTCCTCTGGAAGCTTTCACAACAAAAGAGGCTGACACAAACAAGAGGAGTAGATGGCTGCACATAATCAAACTCAAGCTGAAGTCAACAAACTAGAAACAGAGGACAATACCAAGAGTGAACGAATAAAGGGGCGGTTCTTTAAGAAAGTTAACAAGATAGACAAAAGAAAAACACTTAATCAACCTAACTAAAAGGCAGAGAGAAAATATCCAATTCAACAAAATCAGAAAGGAAAAACCACTGTTAAACCTATACACAGTAGCTTGATTATCCCAGTCTGTCTGCCTGTCTGCCTGCAATGCCTGTATGTCTGCGGTACAGTTTCAGGTAAGGACTCAGTGTTCAAGCTTGACTGACAGACACTTGGTCCCCTCCTCTTTCTGAAGTCCCCAAATGGCACCATGCACTGAATTCTTGGAGATGGAGTGGGATCGGCCTGCTCTTCCAAGTACACATTGGTGGAAATACCATTTGGGTGCCTTCTAGATAGGGTGGGGCTCCTACAGTCCTCTCTTAGGTCCTACATACATGCCTAATGAAAAGCCACTTTCAGGGATAACTGGACCTCTAAAAATAGCTCCTGGGTGTTTGTCTACAGTGCCCTACTGGGCAAAGGGCTGACTCCAGCAACTGGGAACCGGTATGGCACAGTGCTCCCTCACCACGAGGGGACAGCTGTGGGTCCCTCTCTCTGCACTGTGTCTTCTGTCATCCACTCTCAAGTCTGACTCTCACCCTTGGGATGATGGGATCCTCTTTCAGGGAAACCAGACCATCTGACCCAGATGATCTGAAGTGCTTGTTTCTGGACCAGAGCCATCACAGTCTGCTCTCAGGCTCCTGTGCTAAATCTCCAAGGAGGAGACCCTGGGCACACCCCTCCTGGCTGGCATGGTAACCAGGACATGAGGCAGCACTATTTGTGGCCCACCTATCCTGAGAGAGGCCCTTTCAGCCCACACTAAGCTCTTGCTGAGTCTGGGGCACGGACTATCATGCCCTGTGGCAGAATCTGCAGGGATGGTCACCTGTCCTGGCCTCCTCTCTGCTCTCTTATGAGTTTCCACAGTCCATCCGAAGTGCATCTTATCTCCCCTTCCAGGAACCCCCGTTTTCCACGGCAGGAGTGGCAGCTCCCAATCATGGTTCTCTAGGCATCAGCACAGAGCCATGCATGCTTTATGCAGTCCTGTCTCTGGGGGACAGGGCCTTCTCACATGTTCATTAATGACCAGGACAGCTTCCCTGGTTGCCAATAACTACCTCCTCTGTCAAACACGCCTGGCTCCTTCTTGCCGCCGGTGGTACCCCATGATCCAAAGGCTCATCTTCCTGAAAGGAGAGACAAAAGTCAAGATGAGTCAGCTCAGGAAATGGCTAGCAGGGGCAACTCAAAAGCCAAAAGGATGCCTGCCTTGGTGGCACATGCCTTTAGACCCAGCATTCAAGAGGAAAAGGCTGGTGGATTGTTTGGAGTTCGAGGTCATTCTGGTCCACAAAGTGAGTCAAGGACAGCCAGGGTTATACCAATAGACTGTGTCTCAAAAAGTGAGAAAATAAAAAAGTCGAAACAGTAGGCCCCTGCATTTTCCTGCAGATTCTGAAGACTAGTCTATCTGTTCCCAGGAACTCACCTCCTAAATCACTGCAGGAATTTAGAATGCTATGTCTATCTGTCACTCTTCCAGGAATTTAACGACTGTTTTCAAAGCTACAAGGCCGTGTATGCAAACAGCATAGTATGGCAACAATTCTTAAGGCACCTCAGAAAATGGCTCTGAGTGGCCCCTCCCACCCAGTTCAGGAATACTTGAAACCCAGCTTTAGCAACCCAGTTCCTTTGAAGGGCCTGAAATCAGAAACACCTGATTGACACTCTCCATTCCAGAAACCTGACAAAATGGCTTCAACCACTGGGAACCCAGATAGAGTTTCCCTTGCCTAAAGGTATAGCCACTTCACAAAATAGCCTCGAGCCCTAGGGACCCAGAGGCCCTCAGTCCCAGAATTAGTGTCCCTTACAATGGCCCAGGAACATAACAAAATGGCCTCAAGCCCTAGGCACCCAGAGCCCCTCAGTCTCCGGAAGTAGAGTCCCTTTTGTAAAGGTTCAAGAATTCCACAACATGGTCTCAGGCCTAGGGATCTGGAGCCCCTCAGTTCCCAGATGTAGTGTCCATTACCTACATGTCCAAGAAACTGAGGAGCCTCGTGGCACACGGCTTTAATCCCAGCACTTGGGAGAAAGAGGCTCGCTGTGAGTTCAAGGCCAGCCTGGTGTACAAAGTGAGTCCAGGACAGCCAAGGCTACACAGAGAAACCCTGTCTCAAAAAAAATAGGAAAAAAAAAGGAAAGGTCCAGGAACCTGACAAAAAGTACTGAAGCAAGAAACTGATTCTGGGGCTGGAGAGATGGCTCTGTGGTTAAGGGCACTTGACTGTTCTTCCAGAGGTCCTGAGTTCAATTCCCAGCAACCACATGGTGGCTCACAACCATCTACAGTGTAATCTGATGCCCTCTTCTGGCCTGTGAGTGTATATGCAGGCAGAGCACTGCACTGTATACATAATAAATAAGTTTTGGGGGGGAAAAAGGAAAAAAAAAAAAAAAAAAAAGAAACTGATTCTGAACCATACAAAGGAAGTAGCATACTTCTGATACCTGGAAACTCACACAACTGACTGTGCCTCCTGCCCTCTAAACCTTGAATGCAAAAAGCACAGTGTGCCCTTCTCCATTCCTGACACGTGAGAAATTAGCTCTGATACCCTAGTGTTCTTGGGAAGCTGAAACAAGCTATTGATAATTTTCTAGGCATATTGAAATATTGCTGTGGGCCCCAGGTCCGGTATCCAGATATCTCCATGGATGTAGATAGGGATGCAGAGGTTTGAGGGGGCTTATGACCACAGTCACTGTGAACTTTGCTTTAGGACCCAGAACAAGATGCACACTTGCTTGACCCTTTAGGTCTGTGCGCTTGGACTCTGAGGCCCTGACTTTCACATTGACCAAGAAAGTCACATGTCCTCTTCTCTCTGGAAAACTCTGAAGTAGACTCCATGGGCTGATTACCACAGGGAAAGAATAGAGAGAGGGGAAGGGGCTCGTTCCCACAAGAAGTCCCGCAGTATATGTTTATGCCAGTATCTTCATCCTTGGTTGGGGTGGGGGTGCTAGACTTATTTTCTGAGGTGCCTGGAGCTTGGAGCACGCCTCCCTCTTAAGGCCAGTCTGGAGCCCCCCACCCCCATCCTTCACAACACACATCCTGGCTGTTGGGAAACTAACCACCATTTTGTGATGTTCCTGGAAGGGAGATGGGCTCCCCATGCTTACTGAGAGGAGGTGAGTACTTTAGGAGAGGTGGTCCCCTAATGAAGCAGCTGATACCCCTGGTCAGCCAAGAACCAACTGGGGCCCACAATGATAAACAGGAACCACATGGACAAACAGGCCCATATGCTCCTTGACTAGGGCCTTTGCAAAGGTGCCACATTGAGGCATTCCCCAGGGAAAAGAGGACTGTTTAAATGACAGGATAAAACTAGGTCCCGAGAGGGAGCTGTGGAACTCCTTAGGGTGACCCCAGGAGTACAGTTCAGTGGCTGTGGTGTGTGCTGCCCCAGAGTAGGACTTCTTCTGGGAATGAGCCCCTTCCCCTCCCTCTAGTCCTTCCTGGGGGAAATCAGCCCATGGGGTCTACTTCAGCGTTTTCTAGAGAGCAGAGGTCACATGAATTTCCTGGTCAATGTGCAAGTCAGGGCCTCAGGGCTGAAGCACAGGCCTAAAGGGTCAAGCAAGTGTATATCTTGTTCTGGGTCCTAAAGCAAAATTCACAGTGACTGTAGTCATCAGCCCCCTCAATCTCCATCTACATCCATGGAGATATTTGAAAGCAGGACCTGGGGCATCAGGAGCCAATTTATGAGGTTCCTGAATGGAAGGAGCCTGGTACTTTATCCAGCATTCCGGGGACTTGGGTTGGGGCTCAGAGCTATTTTGTGACACAAGTATTCCAGCACCTGGGGACTTGTTGGGGAAGCCATTTTGTTCCATGCCCAACAGGGAGAGGGTGAGGGAAATAGGCAGGTGGGTTTTTTTGGTACCCAGGGACTTGGAGCAAGGGCTCAGAACCATTTTGTGATGCAAGAATTTCAGCATTCAGGGACTTGAAAGAGGTGCCATTTTGTGCCATGCCCAATAGGCAGACTATGTTGCTGCCTTTTCTGAGTCACAGTGGGCAGTTTATAGCTGGCAAAGGCCCTTTTCCTGATCTAGACCTTTTAAGAGAATGCAGTATTGACACTGGTTAGTGTATCTCCAAAGGCCTCATGAGAGTTGGCATGAATGCCTTGCCTGGGGCCAACTCAGGGGTCCCAAAGGCGGCATGAGAGTGAGCATAGGGGATAGGGAGGCCAAGCACCAGCGAGAGGGGCCCACGATGTTTCAGCTCTTCCCCTGTGTGATCACTGCAACAAACAGGGTCCCAGTAGCCAGAATCAGCCTTCACCTGCCACTCTCTGTCGACACAAAGCTAAAGGGCTGATTTTTGGAGGTGGGGTTACTCCCTACAGTGTCTTAGTGCTCATTGTGTGTTTGGGACCCAAGAGGACACCAGAAGCCGCACTCCACCTCACAGGAAACTCTGAACTCAGGAGAAAGGGTTCATACCAAACTCTCACCTGGTTCTCAGGCTTGGGGCCAATTTTGGATTTCAGAAGAAAGCAGGGCGCCAAGCCAGACCCCAGACAGACAGGTAGACAGGGAAATTGAAGCTACATTGTATTCTTTTGAGGCTCTAAGGAACCAGCCTAGGCTGACTTGAGGTATTTTCCCTGCTCTGCCTTCCATGTCTGTGTCTTAGGACTTGAGAGTGTGAGAGCTGTGTTGTTAGGTTCCTCTGCTCTGAGGTTGCCTGAGGGCCAGCTGACAGGGAAGATCTCCTTCTCTGCCATTTCCCATGCAAAAGAATTTCCTGGAGGGTAAGGCAGGCTCTCAGAGGCAAGGTGACAGCACAAGCTGAATTATAGAGACAGTTTTCACACACACATACATACATACACACACACACACACACACACACATACACACACACACACCCCTCAGATAGCAGGAACTCATCACAACACAGAAGAGACAGACACACATAGGGATAGATACACACAACAGAATCACAAGACAGCTTTCAGGCAGCCACATGTTCAGACTCATCCAATCAACGGACCGGGGACCTTAGACACAGGGAGCATGAAATAATGAATTCAAATCTGGGCTCGTTCTTGGAGTTGGAGCTCAGTAAGAACAAGGAAGGGTGAGTTTATTTAGCAGTAAGTCTCAGAGGCTGAAAACATCCTAGGCCTGGGTTAGAGTGTACAGAAGTAAGGAGCTTCCAGGACCAGGCCTAGGCTAGCAGACAGATGCAATAGTCCTCTGAGACAACAGTTGAAACAGGCAAATAAAAGAGTCTTTCACAGGACCCTATTCAGAGCTTCTGGACCAGCCTCCCTCTATTTGCTTTTGCTGCTGTGTCCTAGGTGGACACCTTCCGCATGTCCACTTCCCATTGCAATTCTTCCTTAGTCAGGCAAGATGCCTATGAGGCAACTGCTGAGCCGAAGGTACAAGCTTCATTATCTGTAGCAGTGGCCATAAAACTACCATCAAAGCTAGGGGATGCACCATTGCATGCCTCACAGAGGAAGATGCTCCTGCCTCCTTTCCCCAGACAGATACTGTCTTGCAACCCATTTCTTTTACTCTGTCAGTTTCTTTTAGGTCTCATGTGCCAGGTGACTTTTACCGAGGAGCTTGGCAGAAGGGATTGTCCACCTCAAACATAGAAGACATAACAAAGAAGAATTCCATTTAGTTTGGCTTGTCGAACCATGGAGTTTAGTGAAGTCACCACAGGACTGTGGATAACTCCAAAGCAGCTATTCTGTTCGGGGATTAAGTGCTCAACTTATGAGCAGGCACACTATGGAAACATTCCACTCAGCTTCATAAGGTTATAATACAGAGAGTCACCCAAAGCAGGGGTCACGGTCACGAACGTATACCACTGAGGACTTCCTTTGGGCTATATACAAGCACATATGCTCCTCCAAAGATTCTTCCCTTAGGCAACTGTTTCATTAGGTGAAAGGAGGAGGAGTTTACCAACCAAGGGCCCCATGAGGATCTCATGATGCCTGCCAAGTCCATGGATTCTTTGAGGCCTCAAAGCTCCACTTTCCCCTTTTGAGGAAACCTTAGTAGCCCCAATCTCCGCAAGGACTTGTGCAGGTGCTTAGAGATGTACTACCTAAACACCAAGTCCAACCTTTGTCAAACAGCCCCAGCAGGCTGAGGGAGGCTAGCTTCCCATGGTGACCCTCCTGGAGTAGACTGAAGTCAGCTCTAAGTTCTGCTCAGGGTTTACACTCCCAATCCCTTGGTCCATTCACAGACATTCTTTTTACAATCTTTTGGGAATTTGTTTGTGTTTCTTTGAGACAAGATTTCTCTGTGTAGCCTTGCCTGTCCTAGAACTCAATCTGTAAACCAGGCTGGCCTCAAAGGCACATAGATCTGCCTACCTGTGCCGCCCGAGCTCTGGGATTAATGGCATGTGACATCACCAGCAGCTCAGACACTCCTTAAAATGGGAAGGATTCTATAGCAGCTGCAGTGTCCACATCATCCCAAATGAATAAAGACACTTCAAAAACGCTGACTTTCACAATCTCTTCCCCACCAGTCCATTCCCACTCAAGGGCTCTGTCCCTGTACCTGAGTGGTCACCAGAGTTAATAGGCTCCTGCCATAGTTTGGACGTTGAGTATCCTCCAGTGGTCCATTGTGGCAGGGATCTGCATTATTAAGGCATGCCTCTGACAGACTGTGGTGGCTCAGGGCAGAATGTCTCCCTCTTCTCTACTCTGTTCTGTGCTTTAAGCACTTGGGCCTGTCACACCCGCCTGCCAGGATGTGTTATTGTCTCCTGAGCAGAAAAAGTCATGGGAAAAAACTGAGATTCCTGTCCTTGCAAACTGCCTCAGGTATTTCATTGTGGTTTCTCTGCATGGGAAGGACACAGACTGCTTAACTTTAAAGCCCCACAATTCACAGGCATCCAAAGCCCTACACTTTATTTATTTCCATGCAGGAGCTTACTGATGAAACCAAGCAACAATGAGGAGGGCAGAGCCAACAGTTAAAAAGCCTAAGGATAAAGGAGGAAGCGTGCACCCAGGTATGGTACATGAGTAAAACTTGTGAGCCGCCTGGACAGAATCTGATTCAAGTCCTCTTCCACTAAGCATGGGAGGCGTCCTCTCTGCACTACCACTTTGAAACAGGGTGCTGGTCTTCAGAGAGGTCAAACTGTGCTACACACTGGGAGGCAGGGCACCACTCCTGTTCTATCTGGTTGTGGTTTCCCAATGTAAATCTGTATCTCCCTCTGCAGTCTGGTACTGGAGACAAATGAATACACCACAGTCTCTGCTGTCCCTCATCTGAGATGGAGTGCAGCTTCCTTCCACCACACCTTCCACACCTAGACTCAGTCAATAAACACATGCGCAGTGGTGCCTATTACTATGTTCAAAGTAGCACCCAACATGTCAGTGATGGTGCACAGCCCTAAGCAGGAGGACTTTGCCTCGGTGAGCAGAAGGATTGTTATTGGGTAAAGATGGCCAAAAGGCTGTTTTCTGCTTAGGGGGAGCCTCCCTTAAAGTAACAACAACCTCCCTTAACCTGCCCCAGAGGACAAAATTCTTGGGCCAGAGCAGTAGTTCAGGGTCAGTCCAAATGTCCTGTACCAGTTCAAAGAACCAACCCTACAGACCATCGTAAAAATAAATGTGCTTCCTTACCTACCATTTTAGTTCTACTTTCTTCTACCCAAGAGAGGGGGAGGGGAGAGGGAGAGGGAGAGGGAGAGGCAGAAGGAGAGAGAGAGGGCTGCCCTTTGCAGCTTGATCCTCAACAAGCCTTTCTTTCTACTGATGGAGCAGGCTAGTTAACTGTGCCCTCACTTATATCTATTAGCTTTGGATGGCTTCAGTCACGTCTATCTAAGCAAGTGGAAATTCTCCTTAGGAATTAACTAAAACTATTTTATTTATTCTCCTCTTCCTCCTCCTCCTCCTCCTCCTCTTTCTTCTTCTCTCTCTCTGCTCTTTCTCTCTCCCTTCCCCCTCTTTATCCTCCCCTTCCTCCTTCTCCTCCTCCCCCTTTCTCTCTCTCTCTCTCTCTCTCTCTCTCTCTCTCTCTCTCTCTCTCTCTCTCTCTCTCTCTCCTTCCCTCCCTCTGTCCCTGTGTGGGTGTGGGTCGGTTGCTGTCAGGAAGGGTCCATATGAAAATTATCAGTGAACTACTTGTTCAAATTGCTCTCTCCTTTGGAGGGCTGGCTTGAGCATCTGAGACTTTCCCTGAGGCCATAATATATGTGGAGAAGAGGCATGGCTCCTTCTTTAAACCAAGAATATGCTTGGAGGAGCCAGTAATGGTTTGGAGGCAGGGCATTGAGGATTTTTCTTTGACGCCCCAATGTAACCAGGAATATGCTTGGCAGAGCTACTGAAGGCCTGGGGCAAGCCTGGCTACATATTCTGAGAACCTCACTTTTCCCAACATTTGGGGCTATGGTTATCAGACCCAAGGCCACTGCTGTGTGCTTTGCTCTGTCATGCTCTTGAGATGACCTGTCCTTGGGTGGCATTGTTTGTTTAGCTTCTTGCTGATTTTATCCCATTTCACCCCTGTAAATAATCGATAAGATGCTGTGCCTTTTTTTTTTCAACACAGGGTTTCTCTTTGTAGCCCAGGATGTGCTCAAACTTGCTCTGTGGAATGGGCTGGCATTGAACTCAGAGATCCCCCTGCCTCTGTGTACAAACATTGGGATTAAAAGTGTGCACCGCCATGTCCAGCAATGCTGTGCTTGTTAAGAACCTTATTTGGCATAAGAGATTGCTTTTACAAAACCTTCTGTCCCCAGGTTTATCTTCCCCATTTCCAATTTTTCTATCTTTCTCATCTCTGGCACCTCCCTCTCAGGACCTTGTTACTGAAGAGTGACCTGCAGGTTCAGTCAAACTGCCACCTGAAAGGGTGTACCTGAGTACAGGAGAGAGACTAGGCATTCCTGGGATACCTCTATCCATATCTGTATACTGATTACATATATATACATGAGAAGTGGTGCCCGGCAGAGAAGAATCAGCAGTAAACATGGGACAGCCAAATTCTGAAGAGGACGTTAGCAGCATTAGATCCTTTGCTTCTGCACTCTAGTTCTTATAATAAATTATTAAAGCACTTCAAAAGCTTCTTTATTTTCATTATAACAGCCTGCCCTTGCTTCCCTGACAAAGTTTCTGTGAATTTAAAGGCATAAGAACATGCAAGTAAAACTCACAGACAGAACACCACCTATGAGGGCCAACTAAGCTTCTGCACCACCTACCCCCAGCAGGGGCAGAGCTTAGACAAGGGAGGAGCAAGCAAGGGAGGGATAATTTGCACTAGGAAATTTGCTTTAAAATTGCTTAGATCCACAGGATGAAGTTAATTTAACTGTAGTGCAACACCCCCAAATTTCTGGTTACTCCATAGTCCAAAGCAGACTGGAGGAGAAAACATTTTTTTAAAAAAGAACTTAAACAAAGGTGTAGGAACAAAAAGTGACATCAGTGCTTAAATTACTTCATGATGCGAGATGGAACACGGAAAATGGATTTCTTGTGTTGGTGTTATTTTTGTTTTTGTTTTTGTTTTGGGTGAAACAGTTATAAAATCTCCAAAAATGGCTCCTACTGGTTCCTCTGAGCCAATGCTCCTACCACAGCAGGGGCTGTACAGACCAATGGTCCAAAGACAATAAGAGATACATGAAAACAGTAAGAAAATTAGGAAGAACAGCTGCAGTGGCTGGGTGGCTGTGAAGGCCCCTGCACTAGCTCCAGGAGGTGAGCAGAACCTACAGCAGGGGAGGAAGCTTGCCTGTGTGGGGGCTGTTGTTTGGTTATTCACTCACTCACTCACTCACTCACTCACTCACTCACTCACTCATTTTCTTTACATCCCTACTGCAGCCCACTCCCTCCTCTCCTCTGGGTCCCACCCTCCTACCCTCTTTTCTCTCTCAGCCCCCTCCCCTTCTCAGAAAATGAGAGCCCCCACCCATCAACTCACCTCAGCACATCAAGGGATTTTTAAAGGTGGCCTAGATGCTGGGGGCTGGGGGCACAACGGGTGGGGTGACTGGCAGCCTGGCAGCCTGTCCTTAGGCCCCAGACCCTCCTCCACAGAAAGACTCTCAGGAGAGCCACTTGCTTGTGAAGGTGAGCCAAAGCCATGGCCTGGCATGTGTCACAGAGCAGGCAGGACAAATGTGCCTGAGAGGGCACAGGCAGGCTTCATAGTGACAATGCTAAAATGTTTCTGACCTTCGAGTCCTTTTTCTATCTTCTCTCCTGCTCTGATTAATTTCTACACATCAGGTTTTACCACCTCAAACGTCCAATTGGCATCACTCTTTGATGCAAGGAGGTCTAATGGGCTCCCATCAATCCAAGCAGAGCACCTGCTGCTCTCAAATGACCTGTCGCATTTAAGCCAAAGGGCTGACTGTAGAATGTGGGATTTGACCCTCCCGTTTCAGGTTCATAGGTGTTTTTTCTTTCTCCATAAGTCCTTTAACCTCCTTTCCTGGGTCAGTCAGTCAGAATAGCCTTCTGGCTCTGTGACAGGGACAAGGAGAACAGAGCAGCCTAAGAGATAAATACAAAAAATAAAGGCTAAAACTGAGCTGGTAACATGTCCTTGAAGAGACTTACAATGTATCCATCCTTCCTCTCTTCTCCACCCACCCTATCAACTACTTATGAGATCAACTTCCTTGACCCAAAGCGATGTTTATGTTATGACTTTGATGTTATGTTTAGTTTTATTTTGATACAGTTTTACACGACACATAACAGTAACATAGTACTTCCAAAAACTAACAGTTTACCACTGACAAATTTAAACAACAACAACAAAATACTTATAGTTGCTGGGTGTAAAGAGCTGCTAAAGGAAGGTAGCCTCTGTTGGGTCTCAATTCCCTAAAGAGTAGTTAGTTGTTCCAAGCAGGCCTTCCCAGGAAATTTTCTATAAAGGTGGGATGGGGCTTTCTCTATAGTACTATTAAATCTCATGGTATCAATAGATAGAAATGTGATGCGTCTAAAATAAACATCTTTTGATATATAAGGGTTTGTGTATAAAGACTGAGATGGATATATATTTGCAAAAACACACACACACACACACACACACACACACACACACACACAAGAGGGTTTCTCATAACCAATAAATTCCCAAATAAGTTATTTAAAGTACACAGAGGATGCATAAGCTATATAAGGCATATGAAGAATAAAAATAAAGGCAATATTACGCTGTTAAAGATTATAAGGTCCATGTTTAGCAATTAAAAACAGGCTGTATAGGATATCAAATAAAGGTTTTAAAATATCTGACTCTCATTACATAATAACTGAAAGTATCAGATTGATGTAACTGATCTTCTGGGTGATTTTCATGTGCTGCCTTGCACTGCTCTCTTGAATGATTCTGGCATATCATCAACTATCCCTATTTGTTTGTCATTGGGAGGTCCCTATGTGTCCCTTGCATCTTAATGACCTATAAGCCTTATGGCTTTGGGATCCATGGAGACTGATATACAATTATTTAAAATACCACTTCATTCATCACTTGAATTTTCTGGTTTCTAACAACCCACAGGCTGCCCAAGCAGATAGATAGTCCCCAGGTTGCAATAGAGAGCCAATGCTCTGCTTTCAAAGCACAATCCCCCTTTGGGTGCTGTGTTCCATGCCTCTAACATGGTGCGTGGTGCTAAAGAACTCTCTGCCTCTGGATGGACAACCAGAGGGGCCGGTTGAATTGCCCTGGGAATGCCCACCTGGTCGGGGTTAATATCCTGAGATCCCCTCATTGAACCCCATCCTGTTATAATGTCTAAAAAAAAAAAAACAAAAACAAAAAAAACCGACTCAACTAGACCTTTGACTGTTAGCCACAGCTCTGGACCTCATGATCACCTATGGGACTTTTAGAGAGGAAAAACAACTGTAACATGTTTGGAATCAGTGCCTATGTTAGCCCTCCACATATATTATTTACTGGGAAAATCCCTCTGCTCCACAAAACAGGGAATGTTTCCAGATTATTTATACCAGCTGTTTCTCTCTAATTGTATAGATTTCCCATCTGAACTAGCCAAAGATACATTGTACAAGTTACAGCATTTAATCTGCTTTACAACCCTCCACCTCCATTCAATATTATGATTAGAATAGGTGTATTGATCATTCTTTTCACAATGCTAGAAGGTATTTGTTGCTTAGAAGACATAAGAGTCTCTTGGATATTCAGACACTGGTAAACACATCTGGACTTTAAAAATAAATAATATTTACAAAGTAGAGAACTTCTGAGGCTTGGACTGATCAACCAAGGCTTTCCCTGAGGCCCTGACAAGGTACTATATCCTTCTTCTCAAAATTTGCATCGTGTTTGGCAGAGCCCGTAATAGCCTGGGGTCAGGCCTTGGGAGCATTCCCCCCAGAAGCACTGATGTATGGGGAAGGAAGGAATGTAGCTCAGTCTTTAAAACTAGAATTATGCCTAGTAGAGCTGGTAATGGCCTGGGGCCTGGGCTGGCTCTTTCTCCTGGTGCTTCCTGCTCCTGGTGCTACGCTTGCTGGTTTGTCACGAGGTCATGAGAAAAGAAGTGATAAGGAGATTTTGGAAGCCAGGTGCTGTGGTGCAGGCCTGTAATACCAGCACTCAGGGAGGAAGAGACAAGCAGATCTCTGTGAATTGGAAGGAGTCCAGGACAGCCAAGGCTACACACAGAAATCCTGTCTTAAAAAACCAACTCACCAAACAAAATAATAGTAAGAAGAAGATGAAGGATGAGGAGGAGGAGGAGCAGGAGGAGGAAGAGGAAGAGAAGGAGGAGAGAGTGATGAGCAAGGCTCAGGATCCAGGGCTTCTTAGGTTCTCAGTGGTTGAGGCATCCCTTCCTAGCAGCAGCAACAGCTGGAGATGGAGCCCACGCAAGATTTTTGAGAAGGAAAGCTGGAAGACCTTTCTTTGCCAGCTCTGCTCCAGAGAAGACTGGAAAATCATGGTAACCTACAAAGCTTTTCTTTGTCTCCCACTTTTTGTGAAGAGAACCTCTTCCTATCTACACACCCCATTAACAATGTGCTTCAAGCTCCTCATTCAGCAGACAGTGTTGTTTACTAAAGGGTACAAGACTTTGACAATGCACTCCCGTTTGTCCCTTTAGATGTCTGAACACAGGCAGTCAGGTAGGCAGAGGAGAAGCCAGTTTATGTCACATACATGTGTCACCACCTTACACATGAGTCATTTCTCTTTCCTGGGGTCCTGCCACAGCACAGCACACCTTTTGCCAGCCACTTCTGCCATTTTCTGCATCACAAAATAAGACCAGTAGAATGTGGTGTGGTCACTATAGCTACATTTCAAATTGGCTAGCCCAATCCATTTTGTTTTAGATCCATGGCTACTTCAACTTCCAGAGGGACAAGCCAGAACCCCTGGGGATTATTGATAGGAGGAAATCGATTAAAGTGGCTGTGGTGAGCGAGGCACAATCTCCATTCACAAGTGCGGGGCCACATCTAAAAATGGATGAGGCTTTTACCTCGGTTACATAAGGCCAAGAAAGATGGCCAAAAGGGGGTTCCCAGCACACAGACACCTGCAGGCAACCTTTCCGCAGGGCCTTCTAGAACACTGAAAAAGAGCAACATCCCTGTAAGTGCCCCTGACACCAGGACACTAGTGGCCTGAGCAGAGAGGGCACATTTGATCATGGTACAGTTTCTCCATTGGCTACTGGTAAGATGGAAGGGGCAGTGCCTGCAGCATACCTCCTCAGCATACCTCAGGTATGTGATGTCATGTAGAACACTTGCCATTCCAACATGAAAGCTGACCTTTCAACCATCTCCCTAAGAGAGTCAGCTGAGGCGGAAGAGGTGGAGTGAGAGGAAGAGGAAGGAGGGGAGGAAGAGGAGGAAGAGATGGAAGAACAATAAGCAGAAAAAACAAGTATAATCTGCACAGTGTTCAAAAACAAAACAAGCTCCAGAAATCCCAGTCCACTAAAAACTGGGGAAAAAAAATCACCATTTTTTCTTAAAATGGGCCAGTGTCAGTTCTTACCACATTAAAACAAATCCCATGGTGCTGAATAAACATCTTAAAGTTGAGCCCAGAGTCTGGGTGCTATGCTAGCAAACCCTTGGGTCAGCCTTACCTTTCCATGGACAGCAGCTGCAGTTTTATGCCCTCAGTAAACTGGGTGCAGAAGTCTATAGCTACTGACCTGGTGGTGTCTCCTCACACTAGTCAGGTATCTGGAAGCAGGAGATTCCATTCTCCTGGGTCCCTGCCCTCTGCAGATGTTGCCAGGAAGTTTCTGAGCAGCAACCCAAGGTCACAGCCAAGGATCCCTTAGCCCTGTATAAGCACACCTCAAACTACTGCTTGTCTGCTAAGAGATGGACACTACTGCATCCTGGCCCAGGAGACCCAGGCCTTTCCTCTCAGCGCTTCCGGGTAGGAATTTGCCTGACACATGAGGAAGACAGACACTAGAAACTTTGCAAAGGAACCTGCAAAGGCATGCTACAAAATATCCTCCACTTAACACTTTTTTTTCTTTTTTGGCTTTTTGAGATGGGGTTTCTCTGTGCTACTCCTGTTGTAGACCAGGCTGGCTTGGAACTCGCAATGATCTGCCTGCCTTTTTCTCCCAGGTGCTGTGATTGCAGCTGTGTGCCATCTCACCTGGCCACCTAATGCTTATTCGTCACCTCAAGGAATCAGACCTATATTTAGGATTTGTAAGATAAGAAATAGCTGGGTGGGAGCCAGCCTTCCTTGCTGGGGAAACCTCTCCACAGAGCTCTTGCACTGCAGAAGGACTGGGGGCTTTCCCTGTTCATCACACATTTGCCAGGGCATCAGTGTCGACTCAGTGCCTGGCCCTGGACTTGGCACCTGGTCTCCTGGATGTTGTTCATACACTACATGTGTTGGGCTGAAATAAAGACATGAGCAAGCACATATGATGTGTGTGTGTGGAGGCGCAGACACTAAGAGCTGTTTATCTGTGCAATCCACCCTGCAGAAGGAAATCCTTAGCACAGAGGGCATTTCCTCGCATTTCTCCAGTTTCCTAAACACTGAGATACTTGGGGCCATGTCACCAAGGTCGGTGGGGGGGGGGGGTGCACAGCCAGAGACAGGTCCTCTTTGCCATCCCCTACATGAGGGCATGGCCTGCCTTGGTCGCACATGTCTTTAGATCTGGCATTCAGGAGGAAAAGGCAGGGTGATCGCTGTGAGTTCACAGTCATTCTGGTCCACAAATTGAGTCAAGGACAGCCAAGGCTATACAGAAAGACCATGTCTCGAAAAATGAGAAAATATAAAGGTCAAGCCGGTGCGCCCCTGCATTTTCCTGCAGATTCTGAAGACTAGTCTATCCATTCCCAGGAGCTCACCCCCAAAACCATTGCAGAAATTTAGATTGCAATGTCTATCTGTCACTCTTCCAGGAATTTAACGACTGTTTTGAAAGCTACAAGGCCATGTACGCAAACAGCATAGTATGGCAACAATTCTTAAGGCACCTCAGAAAATGGCTCTGAGTGGCCCCTCCCACCCAGTTCAGGAATAATTGAAACCCAGCTTTAGTAACACTCTTCCCCTGAGGGCCTGAAATCAGAAACACCTGATTGACACTCTCCATTGCAGAAACCTGACAAAATGGCTTCAACCACTGGGAACCAAGAGAAGATCTATCCCCAGATAGAAGTTTAGACCTTCCCCCAAGGACTGTGGCTAACTGAAGCTAAGAAAAATGAGGTGGCACAGTTCAGCTATGTCCAGGTGTCCACCCCGCAACGCAGGAAGGGTCTTTCTTACTTAAACGACCTCCGGATGAAAAGTGGGCGGGGGAGTCTTTAGCCAGATTTATTCTGGTGGAAAGGGAAGACATCAAGAGGAACAGGTAGGATGAACGCACATCAGGTGTACTTCAGGAAACCCTATTTTAGATAGACATAGCTAGGTCATGTGAATGTCACGCAAGATCGGTCCCCACTGTGGTCCACGAGTTACAGCCCCAGCTCACTTTTCCTGAGAGGGTTTAGGATTGCATGGAGGGGAGGAACTTGACCTGAGCTAGAGACATCTGTGAGGCTTGTGAGTTCCCAGTCTGGACACATCCAGGTGAGGAGTCCAGGGACTATTTAAGGAAACTCTAGGCCTGCACACAGGAAGAGACTCACAAAAGCCTTCCCAGGACTGCTATTACACAAACAGCCTTGGGCAGGGCTCTCAGTCTGAGCCCAAGCCCTCTTTCCTGGATGAAGTTGAGCAATTTGACCCAACTCATTTGAGGAAAGGTCACCTGTGTCAAGACTCAAACTGAGAACTGACAGAGTTTCATTGTGCAAACACAGGATTCCAGGACCCTCCCTGCCCTCCTGCAGCCAGACTGCTTCTTTCTGCCTCAGCTGGTCAGATATGCCTTATCATGCCTGGTCTCCCCTGTGGGCCTATTTCTTAACCTTTGTCCCGGTGACCCTGAAATCCAATTTCAGTTCTTCTGGTCTTTCATTCATCCCTCTGACAGGTCCCCTGAAGGCCCAATCACCGGTCTCCCTGCAACTTACTCGCTGAGTTGGCCTGCTGTAGGGACAGGTATTCCTCTGACTTGGCCTGTTGTAGGGCCAGGTACTGTGCTCTCATGACCATTGTCCAGATGGCACCCACTTTTTGCTTGATATGAGGTAGGCACCAAGCACAACTGGTTTAAACAGAAGTAAGAGCTTTTTTTCCTTGTGGCCATTTGTCCCTCCTGCCAGAGAGTTGCCCTTGACTTAGCATTTCAGCCTATAAAGTGGGACAATGGGCAAAGTCATTCTCTTCTGTCACTTTTTTTTCCTGGTGACATTAGGGGCGCTGTTATTGGGGCCTAGAAAGGCTGAAAAGCTAGTCAAAGGCTAGGTAATGGGGCACTTATCAAAAGCATCTGTTTAGCTGATCCAGTTGAAGAGACAGGGAGTAGTCACACCTGGGAGACTGGTTTACATCAACTTCCAGCAGGTCCAGCTCTCAGCAGCTCTGGATGGAGTCTCTTAGCCAGGTAAAAACCTGCTGAGACAAATACAGACTAGGGACAAAAGTTAAAGTTGTGTCTATAAGACAGCTGGGGTAGGCTTATGCCTTTGAGACCCAATAAAAGCGTGGACATTGTTTTCTCAATCCAGAAGACTTGGTATACAGATTGGACAGACTTGTTTCTAGCATGATGAGAGGCACCCTCAAGTCTATATTCAGAATGCCAACAAAGGGAAATTAAAATCTTGGGCTTGGTACTGATTAGTAAGGAGTCAGTGCTCCAGCTTATCAGAACTTTTACACTGCTCTCTCCAAGGCCTTTATCATGAAGTGGTGTTGGATTTTGTCACATGGTTTTTAGCATCTAATGAGATGATCATGTTTTGTTTTTCCTTCCGTTTGTTTATATGATGGATTACGTTGATGGATTTTATATGTTGAACCTCCTCTGCATTCCCAGGATGGAGCCTTCTTGGTCATGGTGAATGATATCTTTGATGTGTTCTTGGGTTCGGTTTGTGAGTATTTTTTTCATCAGTGTTCATAAGTGAAATTGCCCTGAAATTCTCTTTCTTTGATGTGTCTTTGTGTGATTAAGGTACCAGAATGGCTGTGGCCCCATAGAGTGAGTTTGGCAATGTTCCTTCTGTTTCTATTTTATGCAATAGTTTGAAGAGTATTGGTATTAGCTCTTTGAAAGTCTGGTAAAATTCTGAGCTAAAATCATCTCTCCCTGAGGCTTTCCCCCTCACCCCCTTGTTGGAAGACATTCAATGACTGCTTCTTTTCCTTAGGGGTTATGGAGATATTTATCTCTATCCTCATCTTGATTTAGATTTCATAAATGGAATCTACCTCGAAAATTGTCCATTTCATTTACATTTTCCAATTTTATAGACTATGGTTTTTAGATGCAAGACGTAATGTGACTTTGGTTTTTATTTTCCCCCCAGTGTCTGTTGTTTTGTTCTGTTTTTCCTTTCTGATTTTGTTGATTTGGATATTTTCTCTCTGCCTTTTAGTTATTTTGGCTAAGTTCTGTCTTTCGTCTATCTTGTCAACTTTCATAAAGAATTGCCCCTTGATTCCATTCATTCTTAGTCTTGTTCTCTGTTTCTAGTTTGTTGACTTCAGCTTGAGTTTGATTATTTGCAGCCATCTAGTCCTCTTGGGTGTGTCAGCCTCTTTTGTTGTGAAAGCTTCCAGAGGAGCTGTTAAGTGGCTAGTACGGAATCTATCTCCCCAATTTCTGCACGAAGGCGCTTACTGCTACTCTTAGAACTGCTTTCATTGTGTCCCATAAGCATGGGTGTGTTGTGCCCTCATTTTCATTGAATTTTAGACAGTCTCTAATTTCTTTTCTATTTTTTCCCTGGCCCAGTTGTCACTGAGTAGGGAGTTGCTCATTTTCCATGATTGTGTAGGTTTTTTGTTATTTCTCCTGTTGAGATCCATCTTAATCATTGGTGATCTGAGAAAGCACAATGGGTGTATTCAGTTTTTTTGTATAAGTTACAGTTTGCTTTTTGATCGACTATATATTGCCAGTTTTTCAGAAGATTCCGTGTGGTGATAAAAGAAAAAAATATTCTTTTGTGTTTGGGAGAAAAGTTCTGTAGATAACCTTTGTGTCCATTAGATTCATTCCATCTGTTGGCTTCATTATTTCTCTATTTTGTTTCTGCCTCAGTGATCTGTCCATTGTTTAGAGTAGGACACTGAATTCTCCCATATTTGAGGTGTCTGCATTGTCGTGTGCTTTTAGCTTTAATAACAGGTTTATTCTGGCTTTGTTATTGTTTTTTGCTTGTTTTGGGGGTCTTTAAAAAATAAATCTGTATGCCCTTGTATATTGTTCAAAGATATTCTGAATTGGAATGCCCTGTTGGTTGGCTTTTCTTTGGTGAGAATGGCATATTGTTCACCATCTCTTTTCATTAATTTTGGTTGAAATTCTATTGCTTCATGCTGTACTAGTCTATTAAAGAGCTGGCTCTGGAATTGGATTAGACACCCCATCTCCCAACCCAAGCATGCTTGTTTTAAAATTTCCTCCATCATACCTGTCCTGGGTCAGGAGACCATCTGACACTAGGACAAATATAGAAAACAAAGCTAAACAGCCCAAGGAAAGACATTATGTGACATCAGAGGGCTAATATATAAGCTGTAGGTTAGGATCTTAAAGAAAAAAAATTTTAAGGATGTATTTGTTATTTAGACAGCATGTGCCCCTGCACGCCAGAAGAGGGCACCAGATCTCACTATAGATGCTTGTGAACCACATGGTTAGTTGTTGGAAATTGAACTCAGGGTCTCTGACCCAGAATTTGTAGTCTTATTGAATATCGTTAAAAAATCCCTAAAGAAAACTGAAACAACCTGATGTTAACATTTTCTGAGTTCGTGTAGATGTTGGGTTTTTATAGTTTTCTGTTTAAGGCCATCTAGGATACAGGTAATTATATTATTCTAAAACTGAATGGCTCAATGACAAATACTGAATAAGCTTTTTAGGGTATCTGCCTACATCTACAGACACACACAAATGGGTTAAAATGTAAAATAAAACCATCAGTCTAAACTATCTTGTTTGTAAGGAGCAAACAAGCTCCCTTTTGGAAAAAAACTCCATATTGCAAAAGAAACTCCATTTTGTGTTAAACCTAGCCAAGAGTTTAACCCAGATTCCAGACTAAGCACACACTAGCCTAAACAGAAAAAATATTCCCTGACAACACAGTCAGCTCACCTTGGGAAAGTCCAAATATACTCTCTGCTGGTCAAGCTGAGCAGCAGGTGGTCTGGCACATAGCAACAACCAATTAGGAGAGGCCAGGCCAAAGTTCCTAATGCCCCCATGACTGCTTCAGCCAATCTTTTCTATAGGCCAACTTGCCCTACACCTATTACCCAACCATGAAACTCTAAGTCTTGTAACTCTCTGCTTGCAGCTTTTCTGCCCAGGTGTCATCCAATCTCATACTGTAGAATCCATTTCTTTGTCTAAAACCTATAAAAACAACCCTCTCAATTGAGACTCCAGGCTACTTCCTTGGAACTTCTGTGTCAGCACATTGGAGGTGTGTCCTGGGTTCGAACTTGCAAAATAAACAAATCCTTGCCACTGCATTTAGACTCGGGTCTTCGGTGCTGTGTTCGGAGAGTCTCTCAAAATTTGGGCATAACATTGTTAATAACTCCAAATATTCCTAGTTAAAATAACCAGAGCTGGACTCATGAACACTTAATAGTCCTTACAAAAAGGAGATAGGTCAGAAGATTGGCCCTTCCTGGGAATATCCTGTCCAAATGCAGCCCCCTAGGAAAGCACTCACAGCCCCACCCACAAGAGTTGCTGCAGCACACACAAACAGGCTCCCTCTTCTCCACTGCATTCAGTAGTTTTGCCAACACTTTACACTTCACCCAGCCCTCAACGTGTCCATCAACTGACAAGACAGGAGGCAGACCTGTCACTGCTCAAAGCTCCTACCTTGGCTTGCAAGCTCTGCCCACTATGCCTACATCATCAGCCTCAGCTGCACCTCAGCATCAAGCCCAGCCAACCACTACTACCTAAGTCATCACAGCCCCACTCACAACACCTCCAGCACAAGCTACCCCAGCAGAGACAGCTTCTCTCCCGCCCCCCCCCCACGCACATCTACAGCCCCTTAGCTCAGCACTCACAGCTTCTCCCTGAGAATGTGCATTACTTCACCCCCCCAATCCCCTAACAGACAGGGTTCTCAGCCTATAGGTCGCGACCCACACACCAGCTATGTATGTTATGGTTCCATTCCTAACAGTGGCAAAATTCCACTTTGAAATAGCAACGAAACACATGAGGGACTGTGTTAAAGAGTCACAGCATTAGGAAGGTTGAAACCCACTGCCCTTCCCTGACCTTTGCAACCACAGCCCCCACCCCCTACTCTATCTCAGCAGGTCACTGTGCCCCCCTGCTACAGGTGTTCTCTGCCAAATGAACATCAAGTGAGGATTCAGCCTTCTGCCCCCTCCTCAGAAAGTGACCACTCACATCATAGCCTTGGCCTGGTGCTCTGCATTCCCTGCTCCCTTATCTCACCACTCACACAGCCCAGCCCACAACTACTGCCACAGCAGAAACAGCCCTGGGCCCCATTCTCCTTCAGCAGTTCTGCGCAACATTAAGTAGGGATCAAAAGTTATGCTGACACAATCCAGCACTCAGTGAAAGGCCAGACCTCAATCAAGCCCTGCATCAGCAAGAGAGCTCAGCCCACCACTCTTCAGTCAGCTCTCACAACCCCACACTAGTATACACCTACACAGCCCTGTCCTGCTCTTAGGGTGACCCTGCCTCCTCTCAGGTCAACATCCAGAGCCCAGCCCAATTTTGTAAGTGATCACCTAGCCTCCCACCCTGGCAGCCCCTTACCTCCACACTGCAGGATCCATAGCCATGTCCCCAACACCTCACCACTTCCTGCTTCCCTAGTAATCAGGTGGGGCCCTCACATCTAGTTTGGCCCTCACACCCCTGCCTGAGTCTGTCTACCTCCCTGTCCCAGCTCTAAGCACTCCAGAACACCGCCCCTCCCCCACCCCTGCCAGCACCTGTTCCCAAGGGATTCTACAGTGCACAGTTTCCTTCTCTAACACTTACTAGGTCCAGATCCACCCACCCTTCACCCTACCATACAGGCCCCCGCTCACCACTATGACCTCAGCAGTCACAGCCCCACCCACAAGACCAGCACCTGTCCTCCTGCTGCAGGGCACCCAATCCTTACTTCCAAGGTTTCTCATAGACTCCTTCTCCAGTCAGCCCTGGCCCATCCCCTGACACTCCTTTTTGACTTCTTTCTGGGCAAGCTCTTATGGAGCCTTGCCCCTACCCTCTTTAGAGCTCCTCAGGATGAGCCTGATTCAATGGTGTCCCTAATGGTTAGAGCATCCTGCTGCACTGCTCTCACAGACTACATGTCTGCAGAAGACCAAGCCTTTAATCCCAGCATTCAGGAGACAGAGGCAGGCTGAGAACTGTGAGTTCCAGGCCAGCCTGGTCTACAAAGCAAGTCCAGGACAGGCAAGGATACACAGAGAAACCCTGTCTCAGGAAGAAAAAAATAAAAGAATGAAAGAAAAAAGAAAAGGAAAAGAAAGTATGTGTCAGGGGCTGGGCAAAGGCACCTGAGTGGATGTTTGTAAACTTCCCTCAACAGTTTTACAGGAGCAGCTGGGACAGGCCTGACCAATGGTACTCTGTGGTGCTGTGCACCTCCTCACATGGAGTGGCGGTCCCTCGGGCTGAACATGGATACATGGCCAGGACACTGTGAGCTGGAGGCCTGTTCTGCCTGGTGACCACAAGGCTGAGCCCACCCAGGGACCCTAACACTGAAAGCCTTGGAATCCACTCTAAGGGAAGGAAATAAGGAAACTCTGGAGCAGAGTTTGTGCCCTTTGCCATCCTGTGGCTGTGGTCTCCCTCCTGGAGGGTCTCAAGCAGTGCTGGGCCTGCCCTACCTCCTGCCACCCACTCTTCCTCCTTCCTCCTGAGTGTGGAGACAGGCAGGTGGCAAGCTCTGTGCTGCTCCTCCTAGGCCCTCCCCTTCTTGCCATTAGGCTGTGAGCTCAGTGAGGAGGCCCAGGTCACATGCCCTGTGTGTCCTGAAACTCCACTGACATTGATGCTCTGCTGCTTCTCAACAACATGCCCAGCAGTGGGGTTTTGCTTAAGGACAGGCCATGCAAACCTGGGGTTTGGTGCTCCTGTGCCTGTCTGTGCAGTTTGAGAGTCTGGGGTCAGGGAGGGGAAGTGGCACTCACTGCATAGGATGGAGGCTTCTAGAGAAAGGTCCCTGCAAGGTCGTGCCAACAGAAGTGGCCATGCCTGAGGGAACACAGAGGAGGGAGTGTCCCCTTGCCCTATTCAGGTGTCACCACTGTGTGAGTTGACATCAGCATAGAGACAGTCAGCCCTCTGATTGTCCTGCCTGCTGACTCACTCTGAGGTCACTGCCTCCAGTACTAACCCTAACTTCAGCTGAGAAGCACCTACAGAAGAGACCATGCTGCCCCTTTTGGTTGATAAATTCTGGACTGTTAGGTCCAAAGACATCTAATTTCCCTTCACCAAAAGGAACCGCTTCCCTTCTGTCAGGCAAAATGGGCAGATAGCTGTATCTGATGCCTATGAGCACAACAAATCTCGTGCTGGCTTCCTGGCTACTTCAGTATAACAAATGTCTGTTTAAAAATCAGTGAGTTGTGATTAAAAAAAACCATACAGGAAGGATTACTATGTATGGTTTCTGGGATCTCATTGAATGACCTACTTTGTGATTATCAAATTTTATCTGGGTAAAGCAATCTTTATTTTCTTTATAGATAGGGTTTCTTTCTTTCTCTTCTCTTCTCTTTCTCTCTCTTCTTTCTCTTCCTTCCTTCCTTTCTTTTTTCCCAAGATAAGGTTCCTGTGTGTAAACTTGTATGTCCTAGACTCACGTTTTAGACCTGGCTGGCCTCGAACTCACCTAGATCTGCCTGCCTCTGCCTCCCTTAGTTCTGAGATCACAGGCTTGCACCATGAATCCTGGCCCTAAAATCTCTTTTTACTGTTACACAAAAAAGGTGTCACTGCCTTTAATCCCAGCACTCACTCAGGGGACACCAAAGCAGATGGAACTTTGTGAGGCCAAGGCTGGCCTGGTCTACAGAGTGAATTCTAGGACAATCAGGCCTAAAACATAGAAACTCTGTCTTGAAATAAGAAAAGTCATCTTTTGCGAATCAATTTCCACAAACCCAAAGTTCCTATCTGATCTAGGGGCTATCTGGAAAGAGCCATCACCTCAGGCATACAAGACTTCCTGGGTTGCCAGACAGGTCAGAGCCCTGGGTTTATGCAAAGGCTCTGAGAAACCTTCAAGACAATAACACAAAGACTCTGAGATAATGATCACTGACCCAAGACAGCTTCACAGCTTAGCTGCTGTCACTCGAGATTCAGGCTAGATACAATAGGTCTGCTAAAATTCTGCTGCACACTAGCCCTTTTGTTCTGACCCCAATTCCTAGAAGGTAGGTCCTCAGGAGGCCTGACTCAGAGACACATGGCCAGAAATGTACAGCCTCACCCCATCTAATTATTATGAGGTGACTCACTGCATTCTGCCTCCTCTTACCTGTCCAGAAAAGCGAGGAGGGCAGGTCTCATGGGGAACAGAAATGAGTACCTCACCCTTATCTGGCTTTTGGCTGCTAAGCAGGGCAGTGGGAGATTCTGTCTCTGAAGGTCAAGGCCACAGGAATCAGCATGCATCTAAGCAGATAATAAATTTAACCATGTGTCCTCTCCTCTCTGGAAAACTCTGAAGTGGAATCCACGGGTTGATTTCCACCGGGAAGGAGGAGAAGGACGGGAAGAGGCTCGTTCCCACAAGAACCGCAGTGTATGTTTATTCCACTATCTTAATCCATGGTTGCGGTGGGGGTGCTAGGGTTATTTTCTGTGGTGCCTGGAGCATGGACCATGCCTCCTTGTGAAGGCCAGTCTGGAGACCCTACCCCACCCTTCACAACACACATTCTGGTTTTTGGGAAACTAACCACCAGTTTGTGATGTTCCAGGAAGGGAGATGGGATCCCCATGCTTACTGAGCGGAGGTGAGTACTTTAGGAGAGGTGGTCCCCTAATGAGGCAGCTGATACCCCTGGTCAGCCAAGAACCAAGTGGGGCCCACAATGATAAACAGGAACCACATGGATAAACAGGCCCCATATGCTCCTTGACTAGGGCCTTTGCAAAGGCGCCACATTGAGGCATTCCCCAAAGGAAAGAGGACTGCTTAAATGACAGGATAAAACTAGGTCCCTAGAGGGGGCTGTGGAAGGTTGGCTGTGCTTAGGGTGACCCCAGGAGTATAGTTCAGTGGCTGTGGTGTGTGCTGCCCCAGAGCAGGTCTTCTTGTGGAAATGAGCTCTTTCCCCTCCCTCTAGTCCTTCCTGGTAGAAATTAGCCTATGGGGTCTACTTCAGAGTTTTCTAGAGTGGAGAGGTCACATGACTTTCTTGGTCAATGTACAAGTCAGGGAGGGCGTCAGGCTGAAGCCCACAAGCCTAAAGGGTCAAGCAAGTGTGCATCTTGTTCTGGGTCCCAAAGCAAAGTTCACAGTGATTGTGGCCATAAGCCCCCTCAAACCTCTGCATCCCCATCTACATCCATGGAGATATCTGACACCAGGACCTGGGGCATCAGGAGCCCATTTATGAGGTTCCTGAGGCGAAGGAACCTGGTAGTTTATCCAGCATTCCGGGGACTTGGGTTGGGGCTCAGAGCTATTTTGTGACACAAGTATTCCACCATCTGGGGACACGATGGGGAAGCCATTTTGTCCCATGCCCAACAGGGAGAGGGTGAGGGAAATAGGTTGGTTTTTTTTGGCACCCAGGGACTTGGGGCAAGGGCTCAGATCCATTTTGTCATGCAAGTATTCCAGCATCCAGGGACTTGAAGGAGGAGCCTTTTTGTGCCATGCCCAACAGGCAGACTATGTTGCTCCCCTTTCTGAGTAACAGTGGGCAGTTTATAGCTGGTGAAAGCCCTTTTCCGGATAGAGACCTTTTAAGAGAATGCAGTGTTGACACTGGTTAGTGTGTCTCCAAGGGCCTCATGAGAGTTGGCATGAAAGCCTTGCCTGGGGCCAATCTCAGAGGTCTCAAAGTTGGCATGGGAGTAGGAGTAGGGGGCAGGGAGGCCAAGCACCAGAGAGAGGGGCCCACAATGTTTCAGCTCTTCCCCTGTGTGATCACTGCAACAAACAGGGCCCCATTAGCCAGAATCAGCCTTTATCCTAGCCACTCCCTGTGGACACAAAACTAAAGGGCTGGTTTTTGGAGGTGGGGTCACTCTCTACAGTGTCTTAGCTCTCATTGTATGCAGGGGACCCAAGAGGACAGCAGAAGCCCCACTCCACCTAGCAGGAACCTCTGGACTCAGGAGACGAGGTTCATATCACCTGGTACTCAGGCATGGGGCCAGTTGTGGGTTTTAGAAGCAGGCAGGGCACCAAGCAAGACCCCAGACAGATCTGGAGACAGGGAAATTGAAGCTACACTGTCTCTTCAAGTGGATCAGCTAAAGAGATGCTTTTGGTAAGTGCCCCATTACCTAGCCTTTGACTAGCTTTTCAGCCTTTCTAGGCCCCAATAACAGTGCCCCTAATGTCACCAGGAAAAAAGTGGCAGAAGAGAATGACTTTGCCCACTGTCCCACTTTATAGGCTGAAATGCTAAGTCAAGGGCAACTCTCTGGCAGGAGGGATAAATGGCCCCAGGGAATCAAGCTTAGTTCTGTTTAACCCAGTCGTGCTTTGTGCCCACCTCATATCAAGCAAAAAGTGGGTGCCATCCGGAATATGGTCATGAGAGCACAGTACCTGGCCCTACAACAGGCCAAGTCAGAGCTATACCTGTCCCTACAGCAGGCCAACTCAGCGAATAAGTTGCAGGGAGACCCATGATTGGGCCTTCAGGGAACCTGTCAGAGAGAAGAATGAGAGACCAGAAGAACTAAAATTGGATTTCAGGGTCACCGGGACAAAGGTTAAGAAATAGGCCTAAAGGGGAGAGCAGGCATGATAAGGCATATCTGACCAGCTGAGGGGCAAAGAACCAGTCTGGCTGCAGGAGGGCGGGGAGGGTCCTAGAATCCTGTGTTTGGACAATGAAACTCTGTCAGTTCTCAGTTCAAATCTTTTTTTTTTTTTTTTTTTTTTTTTTTTTTTTTTTTTTTTGGTTTTTTGAGGCAGGGTTTCTCTGTGTAGCCTTGGCTGTCCTTCACTCACTTTGTAGACCAGGCTGGCCTCGAACTCACAGTGATCCAACTGCCTCTGCCTCTGGAGTGCTGCGATTAAAGGCTTGTACCAGCACGCTCCGCTGTCAGTTTAAATCTTGACACACTGACCTTTCCTTAGATGAGCTGGGTCAAGTTGCTCAATTTCATCCAGGAAAGAGAAAGCCTGGGACTCAGACTGAGAGCCCTGCCCAAGGCTGTTTGTGTAATAACAGTCCTGGGAAGGCTTTGTGAGTCCCTGCCTGTGTGCCTGCCTGGAGTTTCCTTAAATAGTCCCTGGACTTCTCACCTGGATGTGTCCAGACTGGGAACTCACAAGCCTCACAGATGTCTCCAGCTCAGGTCGAGTTCCTCCCCTCCATGAGATCCTAAACCCTCTCAGGAGAAGTGACCTGGGGCTGTAACCCCTCGAACACTCTGTGGGAACAATCTTGCGTGACACCCACATGACCTAGCTATGCCTCTCTAAAATAGGGTTTCCTGAAGTACACCTGATGAGCGTTCATCTTACCTGTTCCTCTTGACGTCTTCCCTTTCCACCAGAATGAGACTGGCCAAAGACTCCCCTGCCCCACCTTTCATCCTGAGGTCCTTTAAGTAAGAAAGACCCTTCCTGCCTTGTGGGGTGGACACCGGGACATAGGCGAACTGTGCCACCTCATTTTTCTTACACTCAGATAGCCACAGTCCTTGGAGGAAGGTCCAAACTTTGAATCCCTTTTACCCTACAAAGATGGCCCCAACTGTTAATATGATTCAAATCGTAGGTACTAGTCATCACCACCAGAGATACCTCATTCACACTAGCTCAAGATGCCTAAGAAAGGCCATCTACAGCAGCTTCCCCTTAGAGCTCCACAGGAAAAAGAAGATGGGTATAACAATATTGTTTTTTAAATTATCTTTATTTCCTATAGGTCCTGCTGGCAATCAATCAAGACACAGACACGTGTTATATTGTAAAATGGCCTTAGTCAACCTGCCACAGGGCAAATATCAATCCTCTAAACTACCTCCCATAGTGGGGCAGGCATGGGATCCCTGCCTCAATCCCATGCCATCTGCTTCCAATAACTTCTATCAAGGTACCTCGCATTCATAACGCCAAATTCTTGCTAATGTTCTTCATCTGGGCCTGCCTGGTCTACAGATCCAGTTCCAGGACAACCAGCCCTAAAACCTATAAACCCTGTCTTGAAGTAAGAAAAGCATGTTTTGCGAGTCTATTTCCACACACCCAAAGTTCCTATCTGATCTAGGGGCTATCTGGAAAGAGCCATCACCTCAGGCATATGAGACTTCCTGGGTTGCCAGACAGGTCAGAGCACTGGGTTTATGCAAAGGCTCTGAGAATCCTTCAAGACAATAACACAAAGACTCTGAGATAATGATCACTGACCAAAGGCAGCTTCACAGCTTAGCTGCTGTCACTCCAGATTCAGGCTAGATACAATGGGTCTGCTAAAATTCTGCTGCACACTAGCCCTTTTGTTCTGACCCCAATTCCTAGAAGGTAGGTCCCCAGGAGCCCTGACCCAGAGACACATGGCCAGAAATATACAGGCTCACCCCATCTAATTATTATGATGTGAGTAACTGTATTCTGGCTCCTCTTAGCTATCCAGAAAGGCAAGGAGGGCAGTTCTTGCAGGGAACAGAAATGTGTACTTCACTCTGGTCCGCTTTGGGCTGCTAACCAGGGCAATGGGACGTCTTTCTCTCTGGGTCCAAAACCACAGGAAGCAGCATGCATCTAGGCAGACAATGTTTGCACAAGTGGCCTTGTCCTTAGGACAAGCATGCAGGATGCAACAGAAGAAAATGCAGAAGTGTACCCATAGATACCATTGCAGGTAAAGCGTTGGGGAAAATGAACCCCACTAGCCTTCTTCTCTGAGCTGCCTATTAGACAGGTGTAGGATCCTCAGGGGGCATTCTGTCTGTCAGGACCCGGGTGCTCAATGAGAAGGATTCCGGTTTCCTGTCAACCTGGTGACAGTCCTGACCATGGATCCCAGCAGGTGAATCCCAGTGGCCCTGTTCTCACACAAGCAGCAGGCTTGGTGTACAGCATGGATGGAATGGAATACAAACCTTTGTGGGTCTCTGTCATTGGGTCCGCAGCTTCTCATCATCAGGCCGTGTTTGCTGTGCTCAGAACTCTCAGCATCCTACGAGGTTGTGTGGAGCTGGAAGCTCAATCGGTGCTCACCAGGCCTCAGCTGAGGCACCAGAACCAAGTTTCAGACCCCAAAGCCCATACTAGAAGCCCATACCTAGGAGAGAGAAGGAGGATATATTCCAAAATGGACTTCTCCTCACTTGGGCAGGACGGTGTGACCACTGTGGGCTCAGAGGAGCTGGGGTGGAATGGTGCTGAGAAGGCCGCTAAGTAAAGGCCCTGTCAGCTCACTCTCACAGTGAGACTCTAAAGGCAAGGCAACATTGAGCCCCCATTGGCTTGCAGAACATGGCCCACTTCAAGTTGTTTCCAGACCCATCCAGACTGCCATGCCCTCATGAAGGGGATGGCAAATAGGACCTCCCTCTTGCTGTGCCCCTTCCCCCCCCCCCCGACCTTCCTGACATGGCCCCAATTATCTCAGTGCTTAGGGAAATGGAGAACTGCGAGGCATTGCCCTCTGTGCTAAGGATCTCCTGCTGTAGTGTGGATTGCACAGATAAACAGCACTTAGTGTCTGTGCCCCCCCCCACATCATATGTGCTTCCTCATGACGTTATTTCAGCCCAGACCCATGTAGTGTATGAACAGCATCCAGGAGACCAGGTGCCAAGTCCAGGGCCAGGCACTGAGTAGACACCGATGCCCTGGCAAAAGTGTGATGAACAGGGAAAGCCCCCAGTCCTTCTGCAGTGCAAGAGCTCTGTAGAGAGGTTTCCCCAGCAAGGAAGCCTGGCTCCCACCCAGCTATTTCTTATCTTACAAATCCTAAACATAGTTCTAATTCCTTGACGTTGAGGAACAAGTATTAGGTAGCCAGGTGAGGTGGCTCACGGCTGCAATCCCAGCACCTGGGAGACAAAGGAAAGCAGATCTTTGTGAGTTCCAGGCCAGCCTGGTCTACAAAGAGAGTTCCAGGTCAGCAAGGTTACACAGAGAAACACCATCTCAAAAACCAAAAATAAAATAAAAAATAAAAAAAAGTGTTAAGTGGAGGATATTTTGTAGCAAGCCTTTGAAGGTTCTTTTGCAAAGTTTCTAGTGTCTGTCTTCCTCATGTGTCAGGCAATTTCCTACCCAGAAGCGCTGAGAGGAAAGGCCTGGGTCTCCCAGGCCAGGGTACAGTAGTGTCCATCTCTTAGCAGACAAGCAGTAGTTTGAGGTGTGCTTATACAGGGCTAAGGGATCCTTGGCTGTGACCTTGGGCTGCGTCTCAGAAACTTCTGGCAACATCTGCAGAGGGCAGGGACCCAGGAGAATGGAATCTCCTGCTTCCAGATACCTGACTAGTGTGAGGAGACACCACCAGGTCAGTAGCTATAGCCTTCTGCACCCAGTTTACTGAGGGCATAAAACTGCAGCTGCTGTCCATGGAAGGGCAAGGCTGACCCAAGGGTTAGCTAGCATAGCACGCAGACTCTGAGCTCAACTTTAAGATGTTTATTCAGCACCATGAGATTTCTTTTAATGTGCTAGGAACTGAAACTTGCCATTTTTAGAAAAATGGTGATTTTTTCCCAGTCTTTAGTGGACTGGGATTTCCAGAGCTTGTTTTGTTTTTGAACAGTACGCAGATTATACTTGTTTTATCTGGTTATTGCTCCTCCATCTCTTCTTCTTTTTCCTCATCTTCCTCCTCTTCCTCTCACTCCTCCTCTTCCTCCTCACCTGACCTTCTTAGGGAGATGGTTGAGAGGTCAGCTTTCATGATGGAATGGCAAGTGTTCTACATAGACATCGCGTACCTGAGGTATGCTGAGGAGCTACCTGCTGCAGGCACTGCCCCTTCAATCTTACAAGTCGCTGATGGAGAAACTGTCCCATGATCAGATGTGATCTCTCTGCTCAGGCCACTTGTCTCCTGAGGTGGGCAGGTGTCAGGGGCACTTAACTTACAGGGATGTTGCTCTTTTTCAGTGTACTAGAAGGCCCTGGGGAAAGGTTGCCTGCAGGTGTCTGTTTGTTGGAAACGTGCTGTTGGGACTTCATGTCATCTTTCTTGGCCTTATGTAACTGAGAGGAACATCTGGTAGGTAAAAGCCTCATCCATTTTTGGATGTGGCCCCGCACTTGTGAATGGAGATTGTGCCTCGCTCACTACAGCCACATTAGTCGATTTCCTCCTGACAGTATTCCCCAGGAGCTCTGGCTTGTCCCTCTGGAAGTTGAAGTAGCCATAGGTCTAAAACAAAATGGATTAGGCTAGCCAATTTGAAACACAGCTGTACTGACCACACCACATTCTACTGGTCTTTTTTTGTGATGCAGAAAAGGACAGAAGTGGCTGGCAAAAGGTGTGCTCTGCTGTGGCAGCACACCAGTAAAGAGAAACGACTCATGTGTAAGGTGGTGACACATGTATGTGACGGGAACTGGCTTCTCTTCTGCCTCCCTGACTGCCTGTCTTCAGACATCTAAAGGGACAAACGGGAGTGCATTGTCAAAGTCTTGTACCCTATAGTAAACAACACTGTCTGCTGAATGAGGAGCTTGAAGCACATTGTTCATGGGGTGTGTAGATAGGAAGAGGTTCTCTTCACAAAAAGTGGGAGACAAAGAAAACCTTTGTAAGTTACCAGGCTTCTCAAGAGGAGACCTGGGGAAGAAAGGTCTTCCAGCTTTCCTTCTCAAAAATGTTCCATGGGCTCCTTCTCCAGCTGCTGCTGCTGCCAGGATAGGATGCCTCAACCCCTGAGGACCTGAGGAGCCTTGGATCCTGAGCCTTGCTCATCCCTCTCTCCTCCTCCTCTTCTTCCTCCTCCTTCTCCTCATCCTTTATCATCTTCTTACTATTATTTTGTTTGGTGAGTTTGTTTTTCAAGAGAGGATTTCTGTGTGTAGCCTTGGCTGTCCTGGACTCCTTCCAATTCACAGAGATCTGCTTGTCTCTTCCTCTCTGAGTGCTGGGATTATAGGCCTGCACCACAGCAAATGGCTTCCAAAATCTCCTCATTACTTCTTTTCTCATGACCAAGTGACAAACAAGCAAGGGTAGCACCAGGAGCAGGAAGCAGCAGGAGAAAGAGCCAGCCCAGGCCCCAGGCCATTACCAGCTCTACTATGCATAATTCTAGTTTTAGAGACTGAGCTACATTCCTTCCTTCCCCATACATCAGTGCTTCTGGGGGGGGGAAAGCTCCCAAGGCCTGGCCCCAGGCTATTACTGGTTCTGCCAAAGAGGATGCTAATTTTGAGAAGAAGGATATAGTGCCTTGTCCATAAGTCAGGGCCTCAGGGAAAGCCTCGGTTGATCAGTCAGGCTTCAGAAGTTCTCACCTTTTTAATTATATAGATGTTTTAAAGTCCAGATGAGTTTACCCGTGTCTGAATATCCAAGAGATTTTTATATCCTCCAAGCAACAAATACCTTCTAGCATTGTGAAAAGAATGATCAATACACCTATTCTAACCATAATATTGAATGGAGGTGGAGGGGTGTAAAGCAGATTAAATCCGGGAACTTGTACAATGTAACTTTGGCTAGTTCGGATGGGAAATCTATACATAGAGAGAAAGGGCTGATACAAATAATCTGGAAACATTCCCTACTTTTTGGAGCAGAAGGACTTTCCGAGTAAATAATATATGTGGAGGGCTAACATAGGCACTGATTCCAAACATGTTACAGTTGTTTTTCCTCTCTAAAAGTCCCATAGATGACCACGAGGTCCAGAGCTGTGGCTAACAGCCAAAGGTCTAGTTGAGTCTTTTTTTTTTCTTTTTTTCTTTTCTTTTTCTTTTTTCTTTTCTTTTCTCTTCTTTCTTTCTTTCTTTCTTTTTTTTTTCTTTTTTTTTTTTTTTGTAGACATTATAATAGGATGGGGTTCAATGAGGGGATCTCAGGATATCAACCCCTACCAGGTGGGCACACCCAGGACAATTGAACCAGCCCCTCCGGTTGTCCATTCAGAGGCACAGAGTCCTTTAGCACCACGCACCATGTTAGAGCCATGGAACACAGCACCCAAAGGGGGATTGTGCTTTGAAAGCAGAGCATTGGCTCTCTATTGCAACCTGGGGACTATCTCTCTGCTTGGGCAACCTGTGAGTTCTTAAAAACCGGAATATTCAAGTGATGAATGAAGTGGTATTTTAAACACTGTATATCAGTCTCCATGGACCTCAAAGCCATAAGCTTTATAGGTCATTAAGATGCAAGGGACACATAGGGACCTCCCAATGACAAACAAATAGGGATAGTTGATGATATGCCAGAATCATTCAAGAGAGCAGTGCAAGGCAGCACATGAAAATCACCCAGAAGATCAGTTACATCAGTCTGATACTTTCAGTTATTATGTAATGAGAGTCAGATATTTTAAAAACCTTTATTTGATATCCTATACAGCCTGTTTTTAATTGCTAAACATGGACCTTATAATCTTTAACAGCATAATATTGCCTTTATTTTTTATTCTTCATATGCCTTATATAGCTTATGTATTCTCTGTGTACTTTATATAACTTACTTGGGATTTTATAGGTTATGAGAAACCCTCTTGTGTGTGGTTTTGTTTTTTTGTTTTTTTTTTTTTTTGCAAACATATATCCATCTCAATCTCTATATACAAACCCTTATATATCAAAATATGTTTATTTTAGCCGCATTACAGTTTTATTTATTAGTACCAAGAGATTTAATATTACTATAGAGAAAGCCCCATCCCACTTTTATATAAAATTTCCTGAGAAGGCCTCCTTGGAACAAGTAACTACTCTTTAGGGAATTGAGACCCAACAGGGGCTACCTTCCTTTAGCAGCTCTTTACACCCAGCAACTTTTTGTTGTATTTTGTTGTGTTTCTTGTCGTTGAAATTTGTCAGTGGTAAACTGTTAGTTTTTGGAAGTACTACGTTACTGTTATGTATCGTGTAAAACTGTGTCAAAATTAAACTAAACATAACATCAAAGTCATAACATAAACATCTCTTTGGGTCCAGGAAGTTGATCTCATAGGTAGTTGATAGGGTGGGTGGAGAAGAGAGGAAGATGGATATATTGTAACTCTCTTCAAGGACATGTTACCTTTGTATTTATCTCTTAGGCTGTTCTATTCTCCTTGTCCCTGTCACAGAGCCAGAAGGCTATTCTGACGGACTGACCCAGGAAAGGGGGTTAAAGGACTTAAGGAGAAAGAAAAAACACCTATGAACCTGAAATGGGAGGGTCAAATCCCACATTCTAGAGTCAGCCCTTTGGCTTAAATGCCACAGGTCATTTGAGAGCAGCAGGTGCTCTGCTTGGATTGATGGGAGCTCATTAGACCTCCTTGCATCCAAGAGAGTGTTTGCAATTGCAGGTTTGAGCTGGTAAAACCTGATGTGTAGATATTAATCAGAGCAGGAGAGAAAATAGAAAAAGGACTTGAAGGTAAGAAATATTTTAGCATTGTCACTATGAAGCTGTGTGTGTCAGCGCCTGCTTGTGGCCTCTCAGGCACATTTATCCTACCTGCTCTGTGCCACATGCCAGGCCATGGCTTTGTCTCACCTTCACTAGCAAGTGGCTCTCCTGAGAGGCTTGGGTGGAGGAGGGTCTGGGGCCTAAGGCCAGGCTGCCAGGCTGCCAGTCACCCCACCCTTTGTGCCCCCAGCCCCCAGCATCTAGGCCACCTTTAAAAAACCCTTGATGTGCTGAGGTGAGTTGATGGGTGGTGGCTCTCATTTTCTGAGAAGGGGAGGGGGCTGAGAGAGAAAAGAGGGTAGGACTCTGGGACCCAGAGGAGAGGAGGGAGTGGGCTGCAGTAGGGATGTAAAGCAAATGAGTGAGTGAGTGAGAGAGTGAGTGAGTGAGTGAGTGAGTGAGTGAATAACCAAACAACAGCCCCCACACAGGCAAGCTTCCTCCCCTGCTGTAGGTTGTGCTCACCTCCTGGAGCTAGTGCAGGGGCCTTCACAGCCACCCAGCCACTGCAGCTGTTCTTTGTAATTTTCTTACTGTTTTCATGTATCTCTTCTTGTTTTTGGCCCATTGGTCTGTAAAACCCCTGCTGTGGTAGGAGCATTGGCTCAGAGGAACCAGTGGAGATATTTTTGGAGATTTTATAACTGTTTCACCAAAAACAAAAACATAACATCAAAACAAGAAACCCATTTTCCTTGTTCCATCTCGCATCATGAAGTAATTTAAGCACTGATGTCACTTTTTGTTCCTACACTGTTTTTAAGTTTTTTTTTTTTTTAATGTTTTCTCCTCCAGTCTGCTTTGGACTATGGAGTAACCAGAAAATTTGGGGGTGTTGCACTACAGTTAAATTAACTTCATCCTGTGGATCTAAGCAATTTTAAAGCAAATTTCCTAGTGCAAATTATCCCTCCCTTGCTTGCTCCTCCCTTGCACTAGGCTCTGCCCCTGCTGTGGGTAGGTGGTGCAGAAGCTTAGTTGCCCTCATAGGTGGTGTTCTGTCTGTGAGTTTTACTTGCATGTTCTCATGCCTTTAAATTCACAGAAACTTTGTCAGGGAAGCAAGGGCAGGCTTTTAGAATGAAAATAAAGAAGCTTTTGAAGTGCTTTAATAATTCATTATAAGAACTAGAGTGCAGAAGCAAAGCGTGGTTAGAAGAGAGCAGAACCAAAATGGTAGGTAAGGAAGCCCATTTATTTTTACGACAGTCAGTAGGGTGGGTTCTTTTAACTGGTACAGGACATTTGGATTGACCCTGAACTACTGCCCTTGCCCAAGAATTTTGTCCTTTGGGGCAGGTTAAAGGAGGTTGCTGTTACTTTAAGGAGGCTCCTCTTATGCAGAAAACAGCCTTTTAGCCTCTATTTACCCAATATCAGTCCTTCTGCTCCGCCAGCCAAAGTTCTCCTGCTTAAGGCTTTGGACCATCCCTGGCTTGTTGGGTGCTACTTTGAACATAGTAATAGGCTCCACTGCGCATGTGTTTATTGACTGAGTCTAGGTGTGGAAGGTGCAGTGGAAGGAAGCCGCACTCCACCTCAGATGAGGGACAGCAGAGGCTGTGGTGTGTTCATTTGCCTCCAGTACCAGTCTGCAGAGGGAGATACAGATTTACATTGGGAAACCACAACCAGATAGAACAGGAGTGGTGCCCCGCCTCCCAGTATGTAGCACAGTTTGACCTCTCTGAAGACCAGCACCCTGTTTCAAAATGGTAGTCCAGAGAAGACGCCTCCCATGCTTAGTGGAAGAGGACTTGAAAAGATTCTGTCCAGGCGGCTCACCAGTTTTACTCATGTCCCATACCTGGGTGCATGCTTCCTTCTTTATCCTGAGGCTTTTTAACTGTTGGCTCTGCCCTCCTCTGTGTTGCTGGGCTTCATCAGTAAGTTCCTGCATGCAAATAAATAAAGTGTAGGGCTTTGGATGCCTCTGAATTGTGGGGTTTTTCAGTTAAGCAGTCTATGTTTTTCCCATGCAGAGAAATGTCACGTTTCTTACACATGTCCTTAAGACCGAGGCTGGCACTTTCTTGGGGGTCTTTACAAGCTGCCTTAGCCAGCTTCATATTACCACAGTGAAACACCTGAGGCAGTTTGCAAGGACAGGAATCTCAGTTTCTTCCCATGCTTTTTTCTGCTCAGGAGACAATAACACATCCTGGCAGGCCAGTGTGAGAGGCCTAAGTGCTTAAAGCACAGAACAGGGTAGAGAAGAGGGAGACATTCTGCCCTGAGCCACCACAGTCTGTCAGAGGCATGCCTTAATAATGCAAACCCCTGACACAATGGACCACTGGAGGATATTCAATGACCAAACTATGGCAGTAGCCTATTAACTCTGGTGACCACTCAGGTACAGGGACAGAGCCCTTGAGTGGGAAGGGACTGGTGGGGAAGAAGTTGTGAAAGTCGCCATTATTGAAGTGTCTTTATTCATTTGGGGTGATGTGGACACTGCAGCTGCTATAGAATCCTTCCCATTTTAAGGAGTGTCTGAGCTGCTGGTGATGTCACATGCCATTAATCCCAGAGCTCGGGCGGCAGAGGCAGGCAGATCTATGTGCTTTTGAGACCAGCCTGGTTTACAGATTGAGTTCTAGGACAGGCAAAGCTACACAGAGAAACCTTGTCTTAAAGAAACACAAACAAATCCCCAAAAGATTGTAAAAAGCATGTCTGTGAATGGACCAAGGGATTGGGAGTGTAAACCCTGAGCAGAACTTAGAGCTGACTTCAGTCTACTCCAGGAGGGTCACCATGGGAAGCTAGCCTCCCTCAGCCTGCTGGGGCTGTTTGCCCAAGGTTGGACATGATGTTTAATTACTACATCTCTAAGCACCTGCACAAGTCCTTGCGGAGATTGGGCCTACTAAGGTTTCCTCAAAAGGGGAAAGGGGAGCTCTGAGGCCATAAGAACACATGGACTTGGCAGGCATCATGGGATGCTCAAGGGACCCTTGGTCAGGAAACTCCTCCTCTTTTCACCTAATGAAACAGTTGCCTAGGGTAAGAATCTTTGGAAGAGCATATGGGCCTGTATATAGCCCTAAGGAAGCCCTCAGTGGTATACATTTGTGACCATTACCCCTGCTTTGGGTGACTCCCTGTGTTATAACCTCTTATGAAGCTGAGTGGAATGCTTCCATAGTGTGCCTGCTTATAAGTTGAGCACAGAATCCCCCAACAGAATAGCTGTTTTGGAGTTATCCACAGTCCTGTGGTGACCTCACTAATGTCATTGATTTGACAAGCCAAACTAAATGGAATTCTTCTTTGTTATGTGTCTTCTGTGTTTGGGATGGACAATCCCTTCTGCCCAGCTTCTCATTGAAAGACATCTGGGACATGAGACCTAAAAGAAACTGACAGAGTAAAAGAGATCGGCTGCAGTGCAGTATCTGCTGGGGGAATGTAGGCACGGAATCTTCCTCTATGAGGCCTGCAATGTCGCATCCCCTAGCTATGGTGATAGTTTTATGGTGACTGCTACAGATAATGAAGCCTGCACGTTCGGCTCAGCAGTTGGCTCATAGGAATCTTGCCTGACTAAGGAAGAATTGCAATGGGAAGTGGACATGCGGAAGGTGTTTTAGGCCTGGTTGTCCGTGAACTCACTCTGTAGACCAGGCCAGCCTTGGCCTCACAAAGTTCCACCTGCTTTGGCATCCCCTGAGTGAGTGCTGGCATTAAAGGCAGTGACACCTTTTTTGTGTAACAGTAAAAAGAGATTTTAGGGCCAGGTGTCATGGTGCAAGCCTGTGATCTCAGAACTAAGGGAGGCACAGGCAGGCAGATCTAGGTGAGTTCGAGGCCAGCCAGGTCTAAAACGTGAGTCTAGTACATACAAGTTTACACACAGGAACCTTATCTTGGGAAAAAAGAAAGGGACAAAGGAAGAAAAAGAAGAGAGAGAGAGAGAGAGAGAGAGAGAGAGAGAGAGAGAGAAGAGAGAAGAGAAAGGAAGAAACCCTATCTATAAAGGAAAATAAAGATTGCTTTACCCAGGTAAAATTTGATAATCATAAAGTAAGTCATTCAGTGAGATTCCAGCAACCATGCTTAGTAATTCTTCCTGCATGTTTTTTTTTTTTGTTTTTTGTTTTTGTTTTTTGTTTTTTGTGTTTGTTTTTTTATCGCAACTCACTGATTTTTAAACAGACATTTGTTATACTGAAGTAGCCAGGAAGCCAGCCCGGGGTTTGCTGTGCTCATAGGCATCAGACACAGCTATCTGCCCATTTTGCCTGACAGAAGGGAAGTGGTTCCTTTTGGTGAAGGGGAACTAGATGTCTTTGGAACTAACAGTCCAGAATTTGTTGACCAAAAGGGGCAGCATGGTCTCTTCTGTAGGTGCTTCTCAGCTGAAGTTAGGGTTGGTACTTGAGATAGTGACGTCAGAGTGAGGCAGCAGGCAGGAGAATCAGAGGACTGATTGTCTCTATGCTGATGTCAACTCACACAGTGGTGACACCTGAATAGGGCAAGGGGACACTCCCTCCTCTCTGTTCCAACAGGCATGGAGCCTTCTGTTGGCACGACCTTGTGGGGACCTTTCTCTAGAAGCATCCATCCTATCCAGAGAGTGCCACTTCCCCTCCCGACCCCAGACTCTCAAACTGCACAGACAAGCACAAGAGCACCAACCCCAGGTTTGCATGGCCTGTCCTTAAGCAAAACTCCTCTGCTGGGCATGTTGTTGAGAAGCAGCAGAGCATCAATGTCAGTGGAGTTTCAGGGCACACAGGGCTTGTGACCTGGGCCTCCGCAATGAGCTCACAGCCTAATGGCAAGAAGGACAGGGCCCAGGAGGAGCAGCACAGAGCTTGCCACCTGCCTGTATCCACACTCAGGAGGAAGGAGAAAGAGTGGGTGGCAGGAGGAGTGGCAGGCCCAGCACTGCTTGAGACCCTCTAGGAAGGAGATCACAGCCACAAGAGGGCAATGGGCACAAACTCTGCTCCAGAGTTTCCTTGTTTCCTTCCCTTAGAGTGGATTCCTAGGCTTTCAGTCTTAGGGTCCCTGGATGGCTCAGCCTTGTGGTCACCACGCAGCACAGGCCTCCACCTCACAGTGTCCTGGCCATGCATCCAGGGTCAGGCTGAAAGACCCCCATCCCAGGTGAGGGGATGCAGAGCAGCACAGAGTACCATTGGTCAGGTCTGTCCCTGCTGCTCCTGTAAAAATGTTGAGGGAAGTTTACAAACATCCACTCAGGTGCCTTTGCCCAGCCCCTAACATATACTTTCTTTTCTTTTTCTTTTTACTTTCATTCTTTTATTTTTTTTCTTTGCTTTTTTTCCAAGACAGGGTTCCTCTGTGTAGCCTTGGCTGTCCTGGACTTGCTTTGTAGACCAGGCTGTCCTGAAACTCACAGTTCTCAACCTTCCTCTGTCTCCTGAATGCTGGGATTAAAGGCCTGGTCTTCTGCAAACAGGCAGTCTGTGAGAGCAGTGCAGCAGGCTGCTCTAACCATTAGGGACACCATTGGATCAGGCTCATCCTGAGGACCTCTAAAGATGGCAGGCAAGGGTCCATAACAGCTGGCCCAGAAAGAAGTTAAAAAGGAGTGTCAGGGGATGGGCCAGAGCTGAATGGAGAAGAAGTCTGTGATAAAAAGTGGAAGTAAGGATGGGGTGCCCTGCATCAGGAGGACTAGTGCTGGTCTTGTGGGTGGGGCTGTGACTGCTGAGGTCAATAGTGGTGGGCGGGGCTTGTATGCCTGGGTGGGAGGGTGGGTGGATCTGGACCTAGTAAGAGCTACAGAAGGAAACTGTGCACTGTGGAATCCCTTGGGAACAGGTGCTGGCAGGGGTGGGGGAAGTAAGAGCTAGAGAAGGAAACTGTGCACTGTGGAATCCCTTGGGAACAGGTCCTAGCAGAGGTGGGGGAGGGGCAGTGTTCTGGAGTGCTTAGAGCTGAGACAGGGAGGTAGACAGACTCAGGCAGAGGTGTGAGGGCCAAACTGGATGTGAGGGGGCCCACCTGATTACTAGGGAAGCAGGAAGTTGTGAGGTGTTGAGGACCTCGCTATGGATCCTTCAGAGTGGAGGTAAGGGGCTGCCAGGGTGGCAGTCTAAGTGATCACTTACAAAATTGGGCTGGGCTCTGGATGTTGACCTGAGAGGAGGCAGGGTCACCCTAAGAGCAGGACAGGGAGGTGCAGGTGTATACTAGTGTGGGGTTGTGAGAGCTGACTGAAGAGTGGTAGGCTGAGCTCTATTGCTGATGCAGGGCTTGAGTGATGTCTAGCCTTTCTCTGAGTTCTGGATTGTGTCTATATATGTTTTGGTCCCTACTTAATTTTGCCCAGAACCGCTGAAGGGGAAGTGTGTCCAGCGTTGTTTCTGCTGTGGCAGTTGTGGGCTGGGCTGTGTGAGTGGTGAGATAAGGGAGCAGGGAATGCAGAGCACCAGGCCAAGGCTATGATGTGAGTGGTCACTTTCTTAGGAGGGGGCAGAAGGCTGAATCCTCACTTGACCTTCATTTGGCAGAGAACACCTGTAGCAGGGGGGCACTGTGACCTGCTGACGTAGAGTAGGGAGTGGGGGCTGTGGTTGCAAAGGTCAGGAAAGGGCAGTGGGTTTCAACCTTCCTAATGCTGTGACTCTTTAACACAGTCCCTCACGTGTTTGTTGGTATTTCACAACTGGAATTTTGCCACTGTTAGGAATGGAACCACAACATACATAGCTGGTGTGGGGGTCGCGACCCCTGGGTGGAGAACTCTGTCTGCGGGGGCAGGTGGAAGTATTGTACATTCTCAGGGAGAAGCTGGGAGTGCAGAGTTAAGGAGCTGTAGATCTGTGTGTGTGTGGGCAGAAGAAAAGCTGTCTCTGCTGGGGTAGCCTGTGCCGGAGGTGTGGTGAGTGGGGCTGTGATGACTTAGGTAGTAGTGGTTGGCTGGGCTTGATGCTGAGGTGCAGCTGAGGCTGATGATGTAGGCATAGTGGGCAGAGCTTGCAAGCCAAGGTAGGAGCTTTGAGCAGTGACAGGTCTGCCTCCTGTCTTGCCAGTTGATGGACAGGTTGAGGGCTGGGTGACGTGTAAAGTGTTGGCAAAACTACTGAATGCAGTGGAGAAGAGGGAGCCTGTTTTTGTGTGCTGCAGCAACTCTTGTGGGTGGGGCTGTGAGTGCTTTCCTAGGTGGGCTGCATTTGGACTGCATATTCCCAAGAAGGGCTAATCGTCTTACCTATCTCCTTTTTGGAAGGAATATTAAGTGTTCATGAGTCCAGCTCTGGTTATCTTAAGTAGGCATATTTGGAGTTATTACCAATGTTACGCCCAAAGTTTGAGGGACTCTCTGAACAGACCACCCAAGAGCCGAGTCCAAATGCAGTGTCAAGAATGTGTTTATATTGCAGGTTCGAACCCAGGAGACAGCTCCAATGCACTGATGCAGCAGGTGCAGGGAAGTGGCCTGGAGTCTCAATAGAGAGGGGCCTGTTCTAGGTTTTAGACAAGGAAATGGGTTCTACAGTATATGATTGGATGACATCTGGGCAGAAGAGCTGCAAGCAGAGTGTTACAAGATTTAGAGTTTCATGGTTGGGTAATAGGTGTAGGGGCCAGTTGGCCTGTAGAATGATTGGCTGAAGCAGTCATGGGGGCATTAGGAACTTTGACCTGGCATCTCCTAATTGGTTGTTGCTATGTGCCAGACACCGTGATGCTCAGGTTGACCAGCAGAGAGTGTATTTGGACTTTCCTGAGGTGAGCTGATTGTGTTGCCAGGGAATATTTTTTCTGTTTAGGCTAGTTTGTGCTTACTCTGGAATCTGTATTCAGCCCTTGGCTAAGTTTAACACAAAATGCAGTTTCCTTTACAAAATGGAGTTTCTTTTTCAAAATAGAGTTTGTTTGGTCCTTACAAACAAGATAGTTAGACTGAGGGTTTTATTTTATACTTTAACCCGTTTGTATGTTTCTGCAGATGTAGGCAGATTCCCTGAAAAGCTTATCCAGTGTTTGTCATGAAGGCCATTCAGTTGTAGAATAATAGAATTATCCATATCCTTGATGGCATTAAACAGAAAAGTATAAAAACCCAACATCTACAGGAACTCAGAAAAAGCTAACAGCAGGTTGTTTCAGTTTTCTTTAGGGATTTTTAATGTTATTCAATAAGACTACAAGTCCTGGCTCAGAGACCCTGAGTTCAATTTCCAGCAATTAACCATGTGGTTCACAACCATCTATAGTGAGATTTGGTGCCCTCTTCTGGGATGCAGGCACACATGCTGTCTGAATAATAAATACATATTAAAAGAATTTCTTTCTTGAAGATACTAAGGTACAGCTTATATTTTAGCCCTTTCAACTCACCTAGTATCCTTTCTTGGGCTGTGCAGCTTTGTTTTCGTCTTTGTCCTAGTGTCAGATGGTCTCCTGACCCAGGACAGGTATGTTGGAGGAAATTATGAAACAAGCATGCTTAGGTTGGGAGACGGGGTATCTAATCCAACTCCAGAGCTAGCTCTTTAATAGACTAGTACAGCATGAAGTAGTAGAATTTCAACCAAAATTAATGAAAAGAGATGGGGAAGTATGTGCCATTCTCAACAAAGGAAAAGCCTACCCAGAGGGCATTCCAATTCAGAACATCTTTGAACAATATACAAGGGCACCCAGATTAATTTAAAAAAAGAGAAAAACTGAAACAAAAAGCAATAGCAAAACCAGAACACAGTATTTATTAAAGGTAAAAGCACATGATGATGCAGACACCTCAATTGTGGGAGAATTCAGTGTCCTACTCTAAACAATGGACAGATCACTGAGGCAGAAACAAAATAGAGAAATAATGAAACCAACAGATGGAATGAATCCAATGGACACAATGGTTATCTATAGAACTTTTCACCCAAGCACAAAAGAATAGTCTTTCTCTTAGCACCCCCTGGAACGTTCTCGAAAGTTGTCAGTATATAGTCGGTCACAAAGCAAACCATATACAGAAAATTGAAATTACCCATTGTACTTTCTCAGATCACCATGGATTAAGATGGATCTCAACAACAGAAATAACAAAAACCCTACACAATCATGGAAAATGAGCAAACTCCCTACTCAGTGACAATGGTGCCAGGGAAGAAATGAAAAAGAAATTAGAGACTTTGTAAAGTTCAATGAAAATGAAGGCACAACATACCCAAGCTTATGGGACACAATGAAAGCAGTACTAAGAGGAAAGTTCGTAGCACTAAGTACCTTCATACAGAAATTGGGGAGATTCCATACTAGTCACTTAACAACTTGTCTGGACGCTTTCACAACAAAAGAGGCTGACACACCCAAGAGGAGTAGATGGCTGCAAATAATCAAACTCAAGCTTAAGTCTACAAGCTAGAAACAGAGGACAAGGGGAAGAATGAATGGAATCAAGGGATGGTTCTTTAAGAAAATCAACAAGATAGACAAAGAACACACACTGAGCCAAACTAACTAAAAGGCAGAGAGAAAATATCCAATTCAACAAAATCAGAAAGGAAAAACAGAACATAACAACAGACACTGGGGGAAAAAACAAAGAAATATTAGGTCTTACTTCAAATAACCATAGTCTAAAAAATTGGAAAATCTAAATGAAATGGACAACATTCCTGGTAGATTCCCTTTACCAAATCTAAATCGAGATCAGGAAAACAAGTTAAATACCTCTGTAACCTGTAAGGAAAAGAAGCAGCCATTGAATGTCTCCCAACCAGGGGAGAGGGCAGGAAAGCCTCATGGCCAGATGATTTTAGCTCAGAATTCTACCAGGCTTTCAAAGAATAGCTAATACCAATACTCTTCAAACTACTGCACAAAATAGACACAGAAAGAACATTGTGAAACTCACTCTATAGGGCCACAGTCATTCTGGTACCTTAATCACACAAAGTCCCATCAAAGAAAAAGAATTTCAGGCCAATTTCCCTTATGAACGAACATTGATGAAAAAAATACTCACAAACCGAATCCAAGAACACATCAAAGATATCATTCACCATGACCAAGAAGGCTCCATCCCGGGAATGCAGAGGTAGTTCAACATATAAAAATCCATCAACATAATCCATCATATAAACAAATGAAATGAAAAACAAAACATGATCATCTCATTAGATGCTAAAAACCATGTGACAAAATCCAACACCACTTCATATAAAACGCCAAGGAGAGATCAGGGATGAAAGTTCTGATAAGCTGGAGCACTGACTACTTACTAATCAGTCCCTAGCCCAATATTTTAATTTCCCTTTGGTGGTATTCTGAATATAGACCTGAGGGTGCCTCTCATCATGCTAGAAACAAGTCTGTCCAATCTGTATAAGCAAGTCTTCTGGACTGAGAAAAGAATGTCTAGGCTTTTACTGGGTCTCAAAGGCATAAGCCTACCCCAGCTGTCTTATAGACACAACTTTAACTTTTGTCCCTAGTCTGTATTTGTCTCAGCAGGTTTTTACCTGGCTAAGAGACTCCATCTAGAGCTGCTGAGAGCTGGACCTGCTGGAAGTTGATGTAAACCAGTCTCGCAGATGTGACTACTCCCTGTCTCTTCAACTGGATCAGCTAAATAGGTGCTTTTGGTAAGTCCCCCATTACCTAGCCTTTGACTAGCTTTTCAGCCTTTCTAGGCCCCAATGACAGTGCCCCTAATGTTACCAGGGAAAAAAGTGACAGAAGAGAATGACTTTGCCCATTGTCCCACTTTATAAGCTGAAATGCTAAGTCAGAGGCAACTCTCTGGAAGGAGAAAAAAGCTCTCAGTTCTGTTTAAACCAGTCGTGCTTTGTGCCCACCTCATATCAAGCAAAAAGTGGGTGCCATCCGGATAATGGTCATGTGAGCCCAGTACCTGGTCCTACAACATGCCAAGTAAGAGGAATACCTGTCCCTACAGCAGGCCAACTCAGCGAAGAAGTTTCAGGGAGACCTGTGATTGGGCCTTCAGGGCACTTGTCAGAGGGGAGGAATGAGACACCAGAAGAACTAAAATTGGATTTCAGGGTCACTGGGACTAAGGTTAAGAAATAGGCCTAAAGCAGAGACCAGGCATGATAAGGCATATCTGATCAGCTAAGGGGGAAAGAAGCAGTCTGGCTGCAGGAGGGCAGGGAGGGTCCTGGAATCCTGCATTTGGACAATGAAACTCTGTCAGTTCTCAGTTGGAATCTTGACACAGGTGACCTTTCCTCAGATGAGCTGGGTCATGTTGCTCAACTTCATCCAGGAAAGAGGGCCTGGGGCTCAGACTGAGAGCCCTGCCCAAGGCTGTTTGTGTAACAGCAGTCCTGGGAAGGCTTTTGTGAGCCTGTGTGCTGGCCTGGAGTTTCCTTAAATAGTCCCTGGACTTTTCATCTGGATGTGTCCAGACTGGGAACTCACAAGCCTCACAGATGTCTCCAGCTCAGGTCAAGTTCCTCCCCTCCATGAGATTCTAAACCCTCTCAGGAGAAGTGAGCTGGTGCTGTCATTTATCCACCATGGGTGGTGTGGGGACCAATTTTGCATGATGTGCACATGACCCAGCTATGCCTATCTAAAATAGGGTTTCCTGAAGTACACCTGATGTGCCTTCATCTTACCTGTTCCTCTTGATGTCTTCCCTTTCCATCAGAATGAATCTGGCTAAAGAGTACCCCGCCCCACCTTTCCTCCTGAGGTAATTTAAGTAAGAAAGACACTTCCTGTCTTACAGGGTGGACACCGGAACATAGCTGAACTGTGCCACTGCTTTTTCTTAGCTTCAGATAGCCACAGTCCTTGGGGGAAGGTCCAAACTTTGAATCCCTTTTACCCTACAATGATGGCCCCAACTGCTGATATGATTCAAATCCTAGGTACTAGTCATCACCAGCCAGAGATACCTCACTCAACCTAACTCAAGATGCCTAAGAGAGGCCATCCACAGCAGCTTCCCTTTGAGCTCCACAGGAAACAGAATATGGGTATAACAGTATTTTTTTTTTAACTTATCTCTATTGCCTGTAGGCCCTGCTAGCAATCAATCAAGACACAGACACGTGTTATATTTTAAAATAGCCTTAGTTAACATGGGGCAGGGCAGATATCAATCCTCTAAACTACTTCCTATGGTGGAGCAGGCATGGGATCCCTGCCTCAATCCCATGCCATCTGCTTCCAATAACTTCTATCAAGTACCTAGCATCCATAACACCAAATTCCTGCTAATGTTCTTCATCTGGGCCGAATTCTCCATCCATACTGGCCATGTGCTTCTCCTCCATTAACCCATGGTTGCCTTCCTATCCTCTCTTCAGGCCTCTTTCCTTCCTCCTCTTGGCAGTCCTGCTTTTTCTTCCCAGGATTCCTCTCTCTCCTAGCCCCACCTATCTCCTCCGCACTGACCATGTGGGATGGCTTTCTATTAAGCAAAAGGTGGGTCACAGAGACAGCAAGCAGTAATTAGCATCAAAATCCTTCAGACCATCCCCCAACATAACAGGCTGTATGTGGTCCCTGACTTGTGGAGTTGGTTTAGTCCCATCAAAGGTTAATTTCTTGTTTTTAAATTTAATTTTATTAATTTATTCAGATTACAACTCAATTGCTATCCTGTGCCTTGTATCCTCCCATTCCACTCCCCTGCTTTTAATCTATTCCCCTCCCCTAGGTCTGAGACCAAGATGGACATAGGCCATCAAGTCTCATCTTGGTAGCTGGCTTATTCTTTGAGTGCCATGAGGTTTCCCCACCTAGGGAAGGTGGTCATATATGGGGCACCAGAGTCTTACTATGGTTGCTCACCTGGATGGATGGCCGATCATGGACACCTTCTCTGGTAACCTTACATGGCTCCCTCTACTGCCAAGCGGGTTCATTCTCCTGGGGAGGAGACAAGCGTGAAGACAGAGCCCATCTGAGCACCCCTAGCGTGTTTGTCAAGACTGGCAAGAGGAGCAGTGGTCCACTCTTGTCTTGGGGATTCTGAAGGATGTCTTATTGACTCCTCACAAGTCCCCTGCTGACCTCCATCTGTGACATCCATGCTTCAGGTCAATGTCAGCAATGATCCCCGCCTCAGCGGTGCCCCAGAGCAGGAAGTCAGAGGTGGCATCTCTGGTCCACAGTGTTCCCTACCTCCAAGCCCAGCTGACAGTAGGAAGAGCTTATTCATGTGCTGACTCAGAGGTCTCCTTGCTCCTCCTTCGGGCCCTGCTCCCTTACTTCTACATATCTTAGGCCTTTCTCCCTGGGACAAGTCCGGCTCTTCTGTCACCTTAAGTACAGCAAGCAGAAGCACAGATGCCCACGGTAACAACACCAAGGACCCCCGGGACTGAGGGAGTGTGGAAGCCCTCCTGAGCTGTGTAGACCAAGAACGTGGGCCCAGCTCAGAGGCAGGCTGCACTATGGCTATCTAGAGCCTCTATCTAGAAAGTGATTCTCAGGTCCAACCTGTGCTGTCAGTTGGCCCTGATAGCCTGGCCATCCCACCATCCCTGCCCTGGTGGACCCGCAAGGGTGGATGAGGATCTCATTCCTGTTTCTCAGTGCTGAGGCATCTTCTAAGCACCAAGAACCACAAAACATCACTTATAACCCTCCCTGCATGCCCTCCCCGTGATGTCCCAGAAGGCAGATGAGGAAGCTTGGTGAGGGGATCACTCATACAAGTCAGCCTTAGTTTCCTTCACCACTGTTAAACCTATACACAGTAGCTTGATTATGCCAGTCTGTCTGCCTGTCTCCCTGTCTGTCTGTGGTACAGTTTCAGGGAAGCACTCAGAGCTCACAACTTGACTGACAGAAACTTGGTCCTCTCCTCTTTCTGAAGTCCCCAAATGGCATCATGCACTGAATGCTTAGAGAGGGAGTGGGATCGGCCTGCTCTTCCAAGTACACGTTGGTGGAAATACCATTTGGGTGCCTTCTAGATGGGGTGGGGCTTCTGCAGTCCTCTCTCATGTCCTCCATACATGCTGTGTGTTTGTTTACAGTGCCCTACTAGGCAAAGGGCTGACTCGAGCAACTGGGAACCTGTTTGGCACAGTGCTCCCTCACCACAAGGGTACAGCTATGGGGCCCCCTCTCTGCAGTGTCTTCTGCCATCCACTCTCAAGTCTGACTCTCACCCTGGGGATGATGGGATCCTCTTTCAGGGACACCAGACCATCTGACCCAGATGATCTGAAGTGCTTGTTTCTGGACCAGAGCCATCACAGTCTGCTCTCAGGCTCCTGTGCTAAATCCCCAAGGAGGAGCCCCTGGGCACAGCCCTCCTGGATGGCATGCTAACCACAACATGAAGCAGCACTATTTGTCGCCCACCTATCCTGAGAGAGGCCCCTTCAGCCCACCCTAAGCTCTCACTGAGCCTGGGGCATGAACCATCACGCCCTGTGGTGGAATCTTCAGTAATGGCCACCTGACCTGGCCTCCTTTCTGCTCTCTTATGAGTTTCCAAAGTCCATCCGCAGTGCATCTTAGCTTCCATTCCTGGAAACCCATGTTTTCCATGGCAGGAGTGGCAGCTCCCACTCAGGATTCCCTAGGCATCAGCACAGAGCCATGCATGCTTTATGCAGTCCTCTCTCTGGGGCACAGGGCCTTCTCACATGTTCAATAATGACCATGACAGCTTACCTGGTTGCCAATACCTACCTCCTCTGTCAAACACGCCTGGCTCCCTCTTGCCTCCAATGGTACCCCATGCTCCAAAGGCTCACCTTCCTGAAAGAGACAGAAGTCAAGATGAACCAGCTCTGGAAATGCATGGCAGGGGTGACTCAAGAGCCAAAAGGCCATGCCCCTGCATTGTCCTGAAGACTCTGAAGTCTTCCCTCCCTTTCCTATCCCACAATGCCCTTCAGGACTCTCAGCTCCAGCTTCCAGGTTCTAAGCCACCTCTGAGCCCCCACCTTAGCTCCTCAAGCACAAATCAGTGGTGGCATCTGTGGTCTGGAGTGAGCCCAATCCTAGAATCTGCTTTACAGCAGGGCAGCCTTTGCATGTCTTCTGTCAGAGGTCCCTTTCTGCCTCCTTGCTGTCCCTGCTTCCTTACTCGTGTCAACCTGAGGCCTTATCCCCAGGCTAAATCTGCCTCCTCCTTCTCAATCCACAGTGTGAGGCAAAGGCACAGTGGGTCAGTGTAGCCTCCTCAAGGCCTCTCAGGATTGGAGAGTGTGCAGAGGCCCACCTGTGCCCTGAATGGTGTGGATGATAGATTATTTTTTTACCTTTTCCTCACTAGGTCCCAGGCTGCATTAATTGGGGGACCACCAGGTGAAAACTGTCTCTTCAGCTCCGCTGGTGCTGTCTGTCACCTTGCCTCTGAGAGCCTGCCTTGCCCTCCAGGAAATTCTGTTGCATGGGAAATGGCAGAGAAGGAGATCTTCCTTGTCAGCTGGCCCTCAGGCAACCTCTAAGCAGCAGGAACCTAAAAACACAGCTCTCACACTCTCAAGTCCTAAGACACAGAAATGGAAGGCAGAGCAGGTTAAGTACCTCAAGTCAGCCTAGGCTGGTGTTTAGAGCCTCAAAAGAATACAGTGCAGTTTCAATTTCCCTGTCTACCTATCTCTCTGGGGTCTGCCTGGCTCCCTACCTGCTTCTGAAACGCAAAACTGGCCCCATGCCTGAGAACCAGGTGAGAGTGTGGTATGAACCTCCTCTCCCGAGTCCGGAGTTTCCTGTGAGGTGGAGTGCGGCTTCTGCTGTCCTCTTGGGTCCCACATACACAATGAGCCCTAAGACACCGTAGGGTGTGACCCTCACCTCCAAAACTCAGCCCTTTTGGTTTGTGTCCACAGGGAGTGGCCAGGTTAAAGGTTGATTCTGGCTGATGGGACCGTGTTTGTTGCAGTGATCACACAGGGGAAGAGCTGAAACATTGTGGACCCCTCTCTCTGGTGCTTGGCCTCCCCGCCCCCACCTCCACCCCATCGCTGCCGTTGGGACCTCTGAGATTGGCTCCAGGCAAGGCTTTCCTGTCGAGGCTCTTGGAGACACACTAACCAGTGTCAACACTGCATTATCTTAAAAGGTCTCTATCCTGAAAAGGGCCTTTGCCAGCAATAAACTGTGACTCAGAAAGGACAGCAACATAGTCTGCCTGTTGGGCGTGGAACAAAATGGCTTCTCCTTAAAGTCCCTGGATGCTGGAATACTTGCATCACAAAATGGTTCTGAGCCCTTACTCCAATTCCCTGGATACCAAAACCAAAAGAAAACAAACCTGCCTATTTCCCTCACCCTCTCCTTACTGGGCATGGAATAAAATGGCTTTGCCATCAAGTCCCAAAATGGCTGTTAGCCCCAACTCAAGTCCCCGGAATGCTGGATAAACCACTTGGCTCTTTCCCATTCAGGACCCCATAAAATGGCTCCTGCCGCCCCAGGTCCTGGTTTCAGATATTCCCATGGATGTAGATGGGGATGCAGAGATTTGAGGGAGCTTACGACCACAGTCACTGTGAACTTTGCTTTAGGACCCAGAGCAAGATGTACACTTGTTTGACCCTTTAGGCCTGTGCGCTTCAGCCCTGAGGCCCTGACTTGCACATTGACCCAGAAAGTCACGTGACCTCTCCTCTCTGGAAAGCTATCCAGTAGACCCCATGAGCAGACTTCGACTAGGAAGGACAAGAGGGAGGGGAAGGGCCTCGTTCCCACCAGAAGACCCGCTCTGGGGCAGCACACATCACAGCCACTGAACTATTCTCCTGAGGTCACCCTAAGCGCAGCTAACCTTCCACAGCCCCCTCTCAGGACCTAGTTTTATCCTACCATTTAAGCAGCCCTCGTTCCTGTGGGGAATGCCTCAATGTGGCACCTTTGCAAAGGCCCTAGTCAAGGAGCACATGGGGCCTATTTGTCCATGTGGTTCCTGTTTATCATTGTGGGCCCCACTTGGTTCTTGGCTGACCAGGGGTATCAGCTGCCTCCTTAGGGGACCACTTCTCCTAAAGTACTCACCTCCCCTCAGTAAGCAAGGGGAGCCCATCTCCCTTCAGGGACATCACAAAATGATGCTTAGTTTCCCAACAACCAGGATGTGTGTTGTGAAGGGTGGGGGTGGGGGGCTCCAGACTGGCCTTAACAAGGAGGCATGCTCCAAGCTCCAGGCACTTCAGAAAATAACTCTAGCACCCCCACCCAACCAAGGATGAAGATACTGGCATAAACATATACTGCGGGACTTCTTGTGGGAACGAGCCCCTTCACCTCTCTCTAGTCCTTCCCTGTGGTAATCAGCCCATGGAGTCTACTTCAGAGTTTTCCAGAGAGAAGAGGACATGTGACTTTCTTGGTCAATGTGCAAGTCAGGGCCTCAGAGTCTTTAGGCACAGGCCTGAAGGGTCAAGTAAGTGTGCATCTTGTTCTGGGTCCTAAAGCAAAGTTCACAGTGACTGTGGTCATAAGCCCCCTCAAACCTCCGCATCCCCATCTACATCCATGGAGATATCTGAAACCAGGACCTGGCGTCCAGAGAAATATTTCAATATGCCTAGAGAATTATCAATAGCTTGTGTCAGATTCCCAAGAGCACTAGGGTATCAGAGCCAATTTCTGACATGTCAGGAATGGTGAAGGGCACACTGTGCTTTTTGGATTCAGGGTTTAGAGGGCAGGAGGCACAGTCAGTTGTGTGAGTTTCCAGGAATGGGAAGTACCCTACTTCCTTTGTATGGTTCAGAATCAGTTTCTTGATTCAGGACATTATTTCAGGTTCCTGGACATTTCCTTTTTTTTTTTTTTTTTTTTTTTTTTTTTTTTTTTTTTTTTTTTTTTTTTTTTTTTTTTTTTTTGGTTTGGTTTTTTTGTTTTGTTTTTTGAGACAGGGTTTCACTGTGTAGCCTTGGCTGTCCTGGACTCACTTTGTAGACCAGGCTGACCTCGAACTCACAGAGAGCCTCTTTCTCCCAAGTGCTGGGTTTAAAGGTTTGCACCCCCCCCCCAGGTTCCTGGACCTTTAGGTAAAGGACACTACATCTGGGGACTGAGGGGCTCTGGGTCCCTAGGGCTTGAGACCATTTTTTGGAATTCTTGAACCTTTATGTAAGGAACTCTACTTCCAGGGACTGAGGGCCTCTGGGTCCCTAGAGTTCGAGGCTATTTTGTGAACTGTCTGTAACTTTATGTAAGGGGCTCTACTTCAAGTCCTTTTTCTATCTTCTCTCTTGCTCTGATTAATTTCTACACATCAGTTTTACCACCTCAAACTTCTAATTGGAAACACTCTCTCTGATGCAAGGAGGTCTAATGAGCTCCCATCAATCCAAGCAGAGCACCTGCTGCTCTCAAATGACCTGTGGCATTTAAGCCAAAGGGCTGACTCTAGAATGTGGGATTTGACCCTCCCATTTCAGGTTCATAGGTGTTTTTTCTTTTTCCATACATCCTTTCACCCCCTTTCCTGGGTCAGTCCATCAGAATAGCCTTCTGGCTCTGTGACAGGGACAAGGAGAACAGAGCAGCCTAAGAGATTAAAAAAAAAGGCTAAAACTGAGCTGGTAACATGTCCTTGAAGAGAGTTACAATGTATCCTTCCTCTCTTCTCCACCCACCCTATCAACTACGTATGAGATCAACTTCCTGGACCCAATGAGATGTCTATGTTATGATTTTGATATTTTGTTTATTTAATTTTGATACAGTTTTACAGGATACATAACAGTAACACAGTACTTCCAAAAACTAACAGTTTGTGGCTGACTAATTTCAACAACAACTACAACTATAACAAAATAGTCCAAGTTGCTAGGGGGAAAGAGCTGCTATAGGTAGGTAGCCTCTGTTGGGTCTCAATTCCCTAAGAAGTAGTTAGTTGTTCCAAGAGGGCCTTCTTAGGAAATTTTGTATAAAGGTGGGATGGGGCTTTCTCTATAGTACTATTAAATCTCATGGTATTAATAAATAAAAATGTGATGCAGCTAAAATAAAAATATTTTGATAAATAAGGGTTTGTATATTTAAAGATTGAGAGAGATGTATTTGAAAAAAAAACCCAGAGGATTTCTCATAACCTATAAAATCCCAAGTAAGTTATTTAAAGTACACAGAGAATGCATAAGCTATATAAGACATTTGAGGAACAAAAATTAAAGGCAATATTATGCTGTTAGACTTTATAAGGTCCAAGTAAAGCAATTAAAAACAGGCTGTATAGGATATCAAATAAAGGTTTTAAAATATCTGACTCTCATTACATAATAACTGAAAGTATCAGACTGATGTAACTGATCTTCTGGGTGATTTTCATGTGCTGCCTTGCACTGCTCTCTTGAATGATTCTGGCATATCATCAACTATCCCTATTTGTTTGTCATTGGCAGGTCCCTATGTGTCCCTTGCATCTTAATGACCTATAAGGATTATGGCTTTGGGGTCCATGGAGACTGATATACAGTGTTTAAAATACCACTTCATTCATCACTTGAATTTTCCGGTTTCTAACAACGACAGATTGCCCAAGCAGATAGATAGTCCGAAGGTTGCAATAAAGAGCCAATGCTCTGCTTTCAAAGCACAATCCCCCTTTGGGTGCTGTGTTCCATGGCTCTAACATGGCCTGAGGTTCTAAAGGACTCTGTGCCTCTGGATGGACAAACAGAGGGGCTGGTTCAATTGTCCTGGGTGTGCCCACCTGATCGGGGTTGATATCCTGAGATCCCCTCATTGAACCCCATCCTATTATAATGTCTAAAAAAAAAAAAAAAAAAAAAAAAAAAAAGAAGGAAAAAGAGAAAAAAGAAAAGAAAAAAAAAAAGACTCAACTAGACCTTTGGCTGTTAGCCACAGCTCTGGACCTCGTGATCATCTATGGGACTTTTAGAGAGGAAAAACAACTGTAACATGTTTGGAATCAGTGCCTATGTTAGCCCTCCACGTATATTATTTATTCGGGAAGGCCCTCTGCTCCATAAAGTAGGGAATGTTTCCAGATTATTTGTATCAGCTGTTTGTCTCTATTTGTATAGATTTCCCATCCAAACGAGCCAAAGACACATTGTACAAGTTCCGGGATTTAATCTGCTTTACAACCGTCCACCTCCATTCAATATTATGGTTAGAATAGGTGTATTGATCATTCTTTTTACAATGCTAGAAGGTATTTGTTGGTTGGAGGACATAAAAGTCTCTTGGATAGTCAGACACCGGTAAACTCATCTGGACTTTAATATATATATATATATATATTTAAAAAGGAGAGAACTTCTGAAGCCTGGACTGATCAACCGAGGCTATGCCTGAGGCCCTGACTTATGGACAAGGCACTATATCCTTCTTCTCAAAATTAGCATCCTGTTTGGCAGAGCCAGTAATAGTCTGGGGCCAGGCCTTGGAAGCATTCCCCCCAGAAGCACTGGTGTATGGGGAAGGAAGGAATGTACCTCAGTCTCTAAAACCAGAATTAAGTTTAGTAGAGCTGATAATGGCCTGGGGACTGGGCTGGCTCTTTCTCCTGCTGCTTCCTGCTCCTGGTGCTACCCTTGTTGGTTTGTCACGAGGTCATGAGAAAAGAAGTGATAAGGAGATTTTGGAAGCCAGGTGCTGTGGTGCAGGCCTATAATCCCAGCACTCAGGGAGGAAGAGACAAGCAGTTCTCTGTGAATTTGAAGGAGTTCAGGACAGCCAAGGCTACACAGAGAAATCCTGTGTTGAAAAACCAACTGAACAAACAAAATAATAGTAAGAAGAAGATGAAGGAGGAGAAGAAGAAGGCCGATGAGGAGGAGGAGAGAGGGATGAGCAAGACTCAGGATCCAGGGCTCCTCAGGTCCTCAGGGGTTGAGGCATCCCTTCCTAGCAGCAGCAGCAGCTGGAAAAGGAGCCCACGGAAGATTTTTGAGAAAGAAAGCTGGAAGACCTTTCTATGCCAGCTCTGCTCTGGAGAAGACTGGAAAATCATGTAGAACACTTGACATTCCAACATGAAAGCTGATCTCTCAACTATATCCCTAAGAGAGTCAGCTGAGGAGGAAGAGGAGGAGTGAGAGGAGGAAGAGGAGGAAGGGGAGGAAGAGATGGAGAAGGAGAAGAAATATGCAGATAACACAAGTGTAATCTGCGCACTGTTCAAAAACAAAACAAGCTCAGGAAATCAGGTCCACTAAAGACTGGGAAAAAGTCACCATTTTTCTGAAATTGGGCCAGTTTCAGTTCTTACTACATTACAACAAATCTCATGGTGCTGAATATACATCTTCAAGTTGAGCCCAGAGGCTGAGTGCTATGCTAGCTAACCCTTGGCTCTATTCCGGAGGCCGAGGCTTCCACACCCTTGGGTCAGCCTTGCCCTTCCATGGACAGCAGCCGCAGTTTTATGTCCTCAGCAAACTGGGTGCAGAAGGCTATAACTACTGACCTGGTACTGTCTCCTCACACTGCTCAGGTATCTAGAAGCAGAAGATTCCATTCTCCTGTGTCCCTGCCCTCTTCAGATATTGCCAGGAGGTTTCTGAGCAGCAGCCAAGGGTCATAGCCAAGCATCCCTTAGCCCTGTATAAGCACACCTCAAACTACTGCCTGTCTGCTAAGAGATGGACACTACTGTACCCTGGCCGCGGAGACACAGGCCTTTCCTCTCAGGGCTTCGGGGTAGGACATTGCCTGACACATGAGGAAGACAGATGCTAGAAACATTGCAAAGGAACCTGCAAATGCTTGCTTCAAAATATCCTCCATTTAACACTGGGATTCACCTGCTGGGATCCATAGTCAGGACTGTCACCAGGTTGACAGGAAACCTGGATCCTTCTCATTGAGCACCTGGGACCTGACAGACAGACTGCCCTCTGAGGATCCTACACCCGCCCAATAGGCAGCTCAGATAAGAAGACCAGTGGGGTTCAGTTTCCCCAAATCTTTACCTGCAACATAGGTATCTGTGGGTAAACTTATGCATTTTCTTCTGTTGCCTCCTGCATGCTTGTCCTAAGGAAAAGCCACTTGTGCCAACTGATTATCTGCCTAGATGCATGCTGCTTCCTGTGGACCTTCACCCAGAGACGAAGAATCTCCCATTGCCCTGGTTAGCAGCCCCATGTTGGACCAGCCTGAGGTACTCATTTCTGTTCCCCGTGAGACCTGCCCTCCTCGCTCTTCTGGACAGCTAAGAGGAGCCAGAATGCAGTTAGTCACATCATAACAATTAGATGGGGTGATGCTGTACATTTCTGGCCATGTATCACTGAGTCAGAGCTCCTGGGGGCCTACCTTCTAGGAATTGGGGTCAGAATAAATGGGCTAGCAGGCAGCAGAATTTTAGCAGACCCGTTGTATCTAGCCTGAATCTGGAGTGACAGCAGCTGAGCTGTGAGGCTGCCTTTGGTCAGTGATCATTATCTCAGAGACTTTGTGTTATTGTCCTGAAGGTTTCTCAGAGCCTTTGCATAAACCTAGTGCTCTGACCTGTCTGGCAACCCAGGAAGTCTCATATGCCTGAGGTGATGGGTCTTTCCAGATAGCCCCTAGATCAGATAGGAACTTTGGGTGTGTGTAAGTTGACTTGCAAAAAATGCCTTTCCTTATTTCAAGACAGAGTTTCTCTATTTTAGGCCTGGTTGTCCTGGAACTCCCTCTGTAGACCAGGCAGGCCTTGACCTCACAGAGTTCCACCTGCTTTGGGGTCCCCTGAGTGAGTGCTGGCATTAAAGTCAGTGGTACCTTTTTTATGTAACAATAAAAAGAGATTTTAGGGCCAGGTGTCATGGTGAAAGCCTGTGATCTCAGAACTAAGGGAGGCAGAGGCAGGCAGATCTAAGTGAGTTCGAGGCCAGCCAGGTCTAAAACGTGAGTCTAGGACAGATAAGGCTACAGAGAGGAACCTTATCTCGGGAAAAAAGGAAGGAAGGAAGAAAGAGAGAAGGGAGAGAGAGAGAGAGAGAGAGAGAGAGAGAGAGAGAGAGAGAGAGAGAGAGAGAAGAAAGAAAAAACCTTATCTATAAAAGAAAATAAAGATTGCTTTACCCAGGTAAAATTTGATAATCACAAAGTAAGTCATTCAATGAGATCCCAGCAACCATGCTTAGTAATCCTTTCTGTGTGTTTTCTGTAACTAACTGACTTTTAAGCAGACATTTGTTATACTGAAGTAGCCACGAAGCCTGCATGAGGTTTGTTGTGCTCTTAGGCATCAGACACAGCTATCTGCCCATTTTGCCTGACAGAAGGGAAGAGGTTCCTTTTGGCGAAGGGGAACTAGATGTCTTTGGACCTAACAGTCCAGAATTTGTTGACCAAAAGGGGCACCATGGCCTCTTCTGTAGGTGCTTCTCAGCTGAAGTTAGGGTTGGTACTGAAGGCAGTGACCTCAGAGTGAGTCAGCAGGCAGGACAACCAGAGGACTGACTGTGTCTATGCTGATGTCAACTCACACAGTGGTGACACCTGAATATGGCAAGGGGACACTCCCTCTTCTGTGTTCCCTCAAGCATGGCCACTTCTGTTGGCACGGCCTTGTGGGGACCTTTCTCTAGAAGCCTCCATCCTCTCCAGTGAGTGCCACTTCCCCTCCCTGACCCCAGACTCTCAAACTGCACAGACAGGCACAAGAGCACCAAACCCCAGGTTTGCATGGCCTGTCCTTAAGCAAAACCCCACTGCTGGGCATGTTGTTGAGAAGCAGCAGAGCATCAATGTCAGTGGAGTTTCAGGGCACACAGGGCATGTGACCTGGGCCTCCTCACTGAGCTCACAGCCTAATGGCAAGAAGGGGAGGGCCCAGGAGGAGCAGCACAGAGCTTGTCATCTGCTTGCCTCCACACTCAGAAGGAAGAAGGAAGAGTGGGTGGCAGGAGATGGGGCAGGCCCAGCACTGCTTGAGACCCTCAAGGAGGGAGACGCCAGCCACAGGAGGGCAAAAGGCACTAACTCTGCTCCAGAGTTTTCTTGCTTTCTTCCCTTAGAGTGGATTCCAAGGCTTTCAGTCTTAGGGTCCCTGGGTGGGTTCAGCCTTGTGGCCACCAGGCAGCACAGGCCTCCACTTCGCAATGTCCTGGCCATGCATCCAGGGTCAGGCTGAGGGACCCCCACCCCAGGTGAGGAGATGCACAGCAGCACAGAGTACCATTGGTCAGGCCTGTCCCTGCTGCTCCTGTAAAACTGTTGAGGGAGGTTTACAAACATCCACTCAGGTGCCTTTGTCCAGCCTCTGACACATACTTTCTTTTCTTTTTCTTTTTTCTTTCATTCTTTTATTTTTTTCTCTCCTTTTCTTCCGAGACAGGATTTCTCTGTGTAGCCTTGGCTGTCCTGGACTTGCTTTGTAGGCCAGGCTGGCCTGGAACTCACAGTTTTCACCCTGCCTCTGTCTCCTGAATGCTGGGATTAAAGGCCTGGTCTTCTGCAAACAGGCAGTCTGTGAGAGCAGTGCAGCAGGCTGCTCTAACCATTAGGGACACCATTGGATCAAGCTCATCCTGAGGACCTCTAAAGAGGGCAGGGGCAAGGCTCCATAACAGGTGGCCCAGAAAGAAGTCAAAAAGGAGTGTCAGGTGATGGGCCAGGGCTGAATGGAGAAGGAGTCTATGAGAAACCTTGGAAGTAAGGATAGGGTGCCCTGCAGCAGGAGGACAGGTGCTGGTCTTGTGGGTTGGGCTGTGGCTGCTGAGGTCATAGTGGTGGGTGGGGCTTGTATGCTAGGGTGAAGGGTGGGTGGATCTGGACCTAGTAAGAGTTAGAAAAGGAAACTGTGCACTGTGGCATCCCTTGGGAACAGGTACTGGCCGGGGTGGGGGAGGGGCGGTGTTCTGGAGTGCTTAGAGCTGAGACAGGGAGGTAGACAGACTCAGGCAGGGGTGTGAGGGCCAAACTAGATGTGAGGGCCCCACCTGATTACTAGGGAAGCAGGAAGTGGTGAGGTGTTGGGGACATGGCTATGGATCCTGCAGTGTGGAGGTAAGGGGCTGCCAGGGTGGGAGGCTAGGTGATCACTTACAAAATTGGGCTGGGCTCTGGATGTTGACCTGAGAGGAGGCAGGGTCACCCTAAGAGCAGGACAGGGCTGTGTAGGTGTATACTAGTGTGGGGTTGTGAGAGCTGACTGAAGAGTGGTGGGCTGAGCTCTCTTGCTGATGAAGGGCTTGATTGAGGTACTCTGGCCTTTCTCTGAGTGCTGGATTGTGTCAGCATAACTTTTGATCCCTACTTCATGTTGTCCAGAACCGCTGAAGGAGAAGAGGGACCAGGGCTGTTTCTGCTGTGGCAGTAGTTGTGGGCTGGGCTGTGTGAATGGTGAGATAAGTGAGCAGGGAATGCAGAGCACCAGGCCAAGGCTATGATATGGGTGGTCACTTTCTGAGGAGGGGGCAGAAGGCTGAATCCTCACTTGACCTTCATTTGGCAGAGAACACCTGTAGCAGTGGGGCACTGTGACCTGCTGAGGTAGAGTAGTGGGTGGGGGCTGTGGTTGCAAAGGTCAGGGAAGGGCAGTGGGTTTCAACCTTCCTACTGCTGTGACTCTTTAACACAGCCCCTCATGTATTTTGTTGCTACTTCACAACTGGAATTTTGCCACTGTTACAAATGAAACCATAACATACATAGCTGGTGTGGGGGTCACAACCTATAGGCTGAGAACCCTGTCTGTTAGGGGATGTGGGGGTGAAGTATTGTACATTCTCAGGGAGAAGCTGTGAGTGCTGAGCTAAGGGGCTGTGGATGTGTGTGTGTGGGGCCGGGAGAGAAGCTGTCTCTGCTGGGGTAGCTTGTGCTGGAGGTGTTGTGAGTGGGGCTGTGATGACTTAGGTAGTAGTGGTTGGCTGGGCTTGATGCTGAGGTGCAGCTGAGGCTGATGATGTAGGCATAGTGGGCAGTGCTTGCAAGCCAAGGTAGGAGCTTTGAGCAGTGACAGGTCTGCCTCCTGTCTTGCCAGTTGATGGACACATTGAGGGCTGGGTGAAGTGTAAAGTGTTGGCAAAACTACTGAATGCAGTGGAGAAGATGGAGCCTGTTTGTGTGTGCTGCAGCAATTCTTGTGGATGGGGGTGTGAGTGCTTTCCTAGGTGGGCTGCATTTGCACTGGATATTCCCAGGAAGGGCCAATCGTCTTACCTATCTCCTTTGTGGAAGGAATATTAAGTGTTCACGAGTCCAACTCTGGTTATCTTAAGTAGGCATATTTGGAGTTATTAACAATGTTATGCCCAAATTTTGAGAGACTCTCCGAACACAGCACCCAAGAGCCGAGTCCAAATGCAATGGCAAGGATTTCTTTATATTGCAGGTTCGAACCCAGGACACACCTCCAATGTGCTGACACAGCAGGTGCAGGGAAGTGGCCTGGAGTCTCAATTGAGAGGGTTGTTTTTATAGGTTTTAGACAAAGAAATGGGTTCTACAGTATAAGATTGGATGACACCTGGGCAGAAAAGCTGCAAGCAGAGAGTTACAAGACTTAGAGTTTCATGGTTGGGTAATAGGTGTAGGGCAAGTTGGCCCATAGAAAAGATTGGCTGAAGCAGTCATGGGGGCATTAGGAACTTTGGCCTGGCCTCTCCTAATTGGTTGTTGCTATGTGGGAGACCACCTGCTGCTCAGCTTGACCAGCAGAGCATGTATTTGGACTTTCCCAAGGTGAGCTGATTGTGTTGCCAGGGAATATTTTTTCTGTTTTGGCTAGTTTGTGCTTAGTCTGGAATCTGGGTTAAACCCTTGGTTATGTTTAACACAAAATGGAGTTTCTTTTGCAATATGGAGTTTTTTTTTCAAAAGGGAGCTTGTTTGGTCCTTAGAAACAAGATAGTTTAGACTGAGGGTTTTATTTTACATTTTAACCCATTTGTGTGTGTCTGTAGATGTAGGCAGATACCCTGAAAAGCTTATTCAGTATTTGTCATATGAGCCATTCAGTTGTAGAATAATAGAATTATCCATATCCTAGATGGCATTAAACAGGAAACTATAAAAACCCAACATCTACAGGAACTCAGAAAATGCTAACAGCAGGTTGTTTCAGTTTTCTTTAGGGATTTTTTAACGATATTCAATAAGACCACAAGTCCTGGCTCAGAGACACTGGGTTCAATTTCCAACAATTAACCATGTGGTTCACAAGCATCTATAGTGAGATCTGGTGCCCTCTTCTGGCGTGGAGGGGCACATGACGTCTAAATAATAAATACATCTTTAAAATTTTTTTTTCTTTAAGATCCTAACCTACAGCTTATATATTAGCCCTCTGATGTCACATAATGTCTTTCTTTGGGCTGTTTAGCTTTGTTTTCTATATTTGTCCTAGTGTCAGATGGTCTCCTGACCCGGGACAGGTATGCTGGAGGAAATTTTTAAACAAGCGTGCTTGGGTTGGGAGACGGGGTGTCTAATCCAACTCCAGAGCCAGCTCTTTAATAGAGTAGTACAGCATGAAGCAATAGAATTTCAACCAAAATTAATGAAAAGAGATGGGGAACAATATGCCATTCTCACCAAATGAAAAGCCAACCACCAGGGCATTCCAATTCAGAACATCTTTGAACAATAAACAAGGGCATACAGATTTATTTTTTAAAAACCCAGAAAAAAAAACAAGCAAAAAACAAAAACAAAACCAGAATAAACCTGTTATTAAAGGTAAAAGCACACGACGATGCAGACACCTCAATTGTGGGAGAATTCAGTGCCCCACTCTAACCAATGGACAGATCACTGAGGCAGAAACAAAATAGAGAAATAATGAAACCAACAGATGGAATGAATCCAATGGACCCAATGGTTATCTATAGAACTTTTCTCCCAAACACAAAAGAATATTTTTTCTTTTATCGCCACACGGAATCTTCTCAAAAATTGGCTATATATAGTCGGTCAAAAAGCAAAGTGTAACTTATACAAAAAAATGCATACACCCATTGTGCTTTCTCAGATCACCATGGACTAAGATGGATCTCAACAGCAGAAGTAACAAAAACCCTACATAACTATGGAAAATGAGCAACTCCCTACTCAGTGACAACTGGGCCAGGGAAGAAATAGAAAAGAAATTAGACCCTTTCTAAAATTCAATGAAAATGAGGGCACAACACACCCATGCTTATGGGACACAATGAAAGCAGCACTAAGAGTAGCAGTAAGCGCCTTCATGCAGAAATTGGGGAGATAGATTCCTTACTAGCCACTTAACAGCTCCTCTGGAAGCTTCCACAACAAAAGAGGCTGACACACCCAAGAGGACTAGATGGCTGCAAATAATCAAACTCAAGCTGAAGTCAACAAACTAGAAACAGAGAACAAGACTAAGACTGAATAGAATCAAGGGGCAATTCTTTATGAAAGTCGACAAGATAGACAAAACACAGACACTTAGCCAAAAGGCAGAGAGAAAATATCCAAATCAACAAAATCAGAAAGGAAAAACAGAACAAAACAACAGACACTGGGGGAAAAACAAACAAACAAACAAAAAAAAAAAACAAAGACACATTACGTCTTACATCAAAAAACCATAGTCTACAAAATTGGAAAATGTAAATGAAATGGACAATTTTCGAGGTAGATTCCATTTATGAAATCTAAATCAAGATGAGGATAGAGATAAATATCTCCATAACCCCTAAGGAAAAGAAGCAGTCATTGAATGTCTCCCAACAAGGGGGGAGGAGGGGGAAAGCCTCAGGGAGAGATGATTTTAGCTCAGAATTTTACCAGACTTTCAAAGAGGAGCTTATACCAATTCTCTTCAAACTATGGCACAAAAAAGAAACAGAAGGAACATTGCCAAACTCACTCTATAGGGCCACAGTCATTCTGGTCCCTAGAACACACAAAGATCCATCAAAGAAAAATAATTTCAGGCCAATTTCCCGTATGAACACTGATGAAAAAAATACTCACAAACCAAATCCAAGAACACATCAAAGATATTGTCAGCCATGACCAAGTAGTGTCCATCCCAGGAATGCAGAGGAGGTTCAACATATAAAAATCCATCAACATAATCCATCATATAAACAAATGGAAGGAAAAACAAAACATGATCATCTCATTAGATGCTAAAAATCATGTGACAAATCCAACACCACTTGATGATAAAGGCCTTGGAGACATCAGGGATAAAAGTTCTGATAAGCTGGAGCACTGACTCCTTACTAATCAGTCCCAAGCCCAAGATTTTAATTTCCCTTGGGTGGTATTCTGAATATAGACTTGGAGGTGCCTCTCATCATGCTAGAAACAAGTCTGTCCAATCTGTATACCAAGTCTTCTGGACTGAGAAAAGAATGTCCATGCTTTTACTCTATCTCAAAGGCATAAGCCTACCCCAGCTGTCTTATAGACACAACTTTAACTTTCGTCCTTAGTCTGTATTTGTCTCAGCAGGTTTTTACCTGGCTAACAGACTCCATCCAGAGCTGCTGAGAGCTGGACCTGCTGGAAGTTGATATAAACCAGTCTCCCAGATGTGACTACTCCCTGTCTCTTCAACTGGATCAGCTAAACAGATGCTTTTGGTAAGTGCCCCATTACCTAGCCTTTGACTAGCTTTTCAGCCTTTCTAGGCCCCAATAACAGCGCCCCTAATGTCACCAGGAAAAAAAGTTACAGAAGAGAATGACTTTGCCCATTGTCCCACTTTATAGGCTGAAATGCTAAGTCAAGGGCAACTCTCTGGAAGGAGAAAAAAGCTCTCAGTTCCGTTTAAACCAGTCATGCTTTGTGCCCACCTCATATCAAGCAAAAAGTGGGTGCCATCCAGATAATGGTCATGAGAGCACAGTACCTGGCCCTACAACAGGCCAAGTCAGAGGAATACCTGTCCCTACAGCAGGCCAACTCAGCGAATAAGTTGCAGGGAGACAAGTGCCTTCAGGGCACTTGTCAGTGGGGGGAAATGAGACACCAGAAGAACTAAAATTGGATTTCATGGTCACCGGGACAAAGGTTAAGAAATAGGCCTAAAGGGGAGACCAGGCATGATAAGGCATATCTGACCAGCTAAGGGGGAAAGAACCCGTCTGGCTGCAGGAGGGCAGGGAGGATCCTGGAATCCTGTGTTTGGACAATGAAACTCTGTCAGTTCTCAGTTAGAATCTTGACACAGGTGACCTTTCCTCAGATGAGCTGGGTCAAGTTGCTCAACTTCATCCAAGAAAGAGGGCCTGGGGCTCAGACTGAGAGCCCTGCCCAAGGCTGTTTGTGTAAGAGCAGTCCTGGGAAGGCTTTTGTGAGTCCCTGCCTGTGTGCTGGCCTGGACTTTCCTTAAATAGTCCCTGGACTTCTCACCTGGATGTGTCCAGACTGGGAACTCACAAGCCTCACAGATGTCTCCAGCTCAGGTCAAGTTCCTCCCCTCCGTGAGATTCTAAACCCTCTGAGGAGAAGTGAGCTGGTGCTGTCATTTGTCCACCATGGGGGGTGGGGGTGGGGACAAATTTTGCATGACGTGCACATGACCCAGCTATGCCTATCTAAAATAGGGTTTCCTGAAGTACACCTGATGTGCGTTCATCTTACCTGTTCCTCTTGATGTCTTCCCTTTCCACCATAATGAATCTGGCTAAAGACTACCCCACCTTTATCAAATAAAGGTTTTAAAATATCTGACCCTCATTACATAATAACTGAAAGTATCAGACTGATGTCACTGATCGTCTGGGTGATTTTCATGTGCTGCCTTTCAATGCCCTCTTGAATGATTCTGGCATATCATCAACTATCCCTATTTGTTTGTCATTGGGAGGTCCCTATGTGTCCCTTGCATCTTAATGACCTATAAGGCTTATGGCTTTGAGGTCCATGGAGACTGATATACAGTGTTTAAAATACCACTTCATTCATCACTTGAATTTTCCGGTTTCTAACAATGAAAGATTGCCCAAGCAGAGAGATAGTCCCCAGGTTGCAGTAAAGAGCCAATGCTCTGCTTTCCAAGCACAATCCCCCTTTGGGTGCTGTGTTTCATGGCTCTAACATGGTCCGTGGTTCCAAAGGACTCTGTGCCTCTGGATGGACAACCGGAGGGGCTGGTTGAATGTTCTTGGGCGTGCCCACCTGATCGGGGTTGATATCCTCAGATCCCCTCATTGAACCCCATCCTATTATAATGTCTGCAAAAAAAAAAAAAAAAAAAAAAAAAAAGAAAGAAACGACTCAACTAGACCTTTGGCTGTTAGCCACAGCTCTGGATCTCGTGATCATCTGTGGGACTTTTAGAGAGGAAAAACAACTGTAATATGTTTGGAATCAGTGCTTATGTTAACCCTCCACATATATTACTTACTCCGGAAGGCCCTCTGCTTCATAAAGTAGGGAATGTTTCCAGATTATTTGTATCAGCTGTTTGTCTCTATTTGTATAGATTCCCCATCGAAACTAGCCAAAGACACATTGTACAAGTCCCGGGATTTAATCTGCTTTACAACCCTCCACCTCCATTCAATATTATGATTAGAATATGTGTATTGATAATTCTTTTCACAATGCTAGAAGGTGTTTGTTGGTTGGAGGACATAAGAGTCTCTTGGATATTCAGACACTGGGAAACTCATCTGGACTTTAAAATACATATATATATGTATATATATATATATATATAATTAAGAAGGAGAGAACTTCTGAGGCCTGGACTGATCAACCGAGGCTTTCCCTGAGGCCCCGACCTATGGACAAGGCACTAGATCCTTCTTCTCAAAATTAGGATCCTGTTTGGCAGAGCCAGTAATAGCCTGGGGCCAGGCCTTGGGAGCTTTCCCCCCAGAAGCACTGATGTATGGAGAAGGAAGGAATGTAGCTCAGTCTCTAAAACCAGAATTATGCCTAGTAGAGCTGGTAATGGCCTGGGGCCTGGGCTGGCTCATTCTCCTGCTGCTTCCTGCTCCTGCTGCTACTGTTGCTTGTTTGTCACGTGGTCATGAGAAAAGAGGTCATAAGGAGATTTTGGAAGCCAGGTGCTGTGGTGCAGGCCTGTAATCCCAGCACTCTGGGAGGCAGAAACAAGCAGATCTCTGTGAATTTGAGGGAGGCCCAGACAGCCAAGGCTACACAGAGAAATCCTGTGTTGAAAAACCAACTGAACAAACAAAATAATAGTAAGAAGAAGATGAAGGAGGAGAAGAAGAAGGCCGATGAGGAGGAGGAGAGAGGGATGAGCAAGACTCAGGATCCAGGGCTCCTCAGGTCCCCAGGGGTTGAGGCATCCCTTCCTAGCAGCAGCAGCAGCTGGAGAAGGAGCCCACGGAAGATTTTTGAGAGGGAAAGCTGGAAGACCTTTCTATGCCAGCTCTGCTCTGGAGAAGACTGGAAAATCATGTAGAACACTTGACATTCCATCATGAAAGCTGATCTCTCAACCATATCCCTAAGAGAGTCAGCTGAGGAGGAAGAGGAGGAGTGAGAGGAAGAGGAGGAAGAGGAGGAAGAGATGGAGAAGGAGAAGAAATATGCAGATAACACAAGTATAATCTGCGCACTGTTCAAAAACAAAACAAAACTTGGTGAGGGGATCACCCATACAAGTCAACCTTAGTTTCCTTCACCATTGTTAAACCTATGCACAGTAGCTTGATTATACCAGTTTGTCTGCCTGTCTGCCTGTCTGCCTGTCTGCCTGTCTGCCTCTCTGCCTCTCTGCCTGTCTGCCTGTCTGCCTGTCTGCCTGTCTGCCTGTCTGCCTGTCTGCCTGTCTGCCTGTCTGCCTGTCTGCCTGTAATGCCTGTCTGTCTGTAGTATACTTTCAGGGAAGCACTCAGTGCTCAAAACTTGACTGACAGACACTTGGTCCCCTCCTCTCTCTGAAGTCCCCAAATGGCATCATGCACCGAATGCTTGGAGAGGGAGTGGGATCTGCATGTTCTTCTAAGTACACATAGGTGGAAATACCATTTGGGTGCCTTCCAGATGGCGTGGGACTTCTTCAGTCCTCTCTCAGGTCCTACATACATATCGAATGCAAAGCCAGTGTCAGGGATAACTGGACCTCTAAAAATAGCTCCTGGGTGTTTGTCTAAAAGGGCTGACTCCAGCAACTGGGAACCTGTTTGGCACAGTGCTCCCTCACCAGAAGGGTACAGCTGTGGGGCCCTCTCTCTGCACTGTGTCTTCTGCCATCCACTCTCAGGTCTGACTCTCACCCTGGGGGTGATGGGATCCTCTTACCGAGAAACCAGACCATCTGACCCAGATGATCTGAAGTGCTTATTTCTGACCAGAGCCATCACAGTCTGCTCTCAGGCTCCTGTGCTAAATCCCCAAGGAGGAGCCCCTGGGCACAGCCCTCCTGGCTGGCATGCTAACCACGGCATGGAGCAGCACTATTTGTGGCCCACCTATCCTGAGAGATGTCCCTTTAGCCCACCCTAAGCTCTCGCCCATATACTTCAAAAGGGAATCGAGGCTTTCTCCTTCCAGGAACCCCACAAAAGGCCTCTGCGACACCCCAAGCCCCAAGGTCCCTGATGCAGATGGGGATGCAGAAGCTTGGGGAGCTGCCCTTTCTTCCTCTAAGTCACATGAGATTTGTTGCCAGACCCACAGCAGGATACACTGCCCTTGACTGTCAGTGCCCATCGACATGTGTTGCAGCTTCTGAGACCCAGTGTGAACTTCAGTCTTGACTAAGTCCTGGGGCCCCTTTCTTTCTGGGAACCTCTCAAATGCCTTCTATCCACAGAGGCCCCAGAGTGTGAAGGGAGGGGGCTCACTGCCCCATGTTGGTACCTGCTGGGTGCAGCTCACCAGACCAATCTGACCCAGATTACCTGAAGTTGTTGTAACCAGACCGGAGCTCCCACAGAGCCCTCTCAGGACCTGTGCCTACCCTACACGCTACTCACTCATCTTTTCCTCTGGGAGTGCCTAAAAATGGTGTCTCTGCTGGGTTCCCCAGAATGGCAGGAAAGGGTTCATCCATACAGTGTGTGGCATTTAGATCTAGGCTGACCACAGGGACAAATCTGCGTGACTTCCAGACCCCTGGTCCTGAAAGAGAGACCTTTAAGGTCCTTGCAAAGTACCTACCTGAATTCAGAAAGATCAGACTGGCTTTCTCCATTTGAGAAACCTCACAAAATGGTTTGAAGAGTGGACATTCCCAATCCTAGGATGCCTGGCAGTTCCTCATCTGGGAAGTAGGGACCTGACTGTGAACCTCCAGGTGCAGTTCCTTGAGGGGAGAGAACCACAGAAAAAGGAGGGGCAGGGGACAGACATATAGCCACAGTGAAATTTCCTGAACAAACTTTACAAAATCCTGTGGCTTGTTGGACACATGTTAAGATCTCTGTCATCACTGCACTAGAGAACTGAGCTACAATGCTATCTTATGGTTGTGGGGACAGATCACAGGAAAACAGTGGTAACCGCTCATGCCTGAGGATCTGTCTGATTACCTCCCTGGAACCTGCATAGACAGTGGGATGCAGCAGCCAGCACCTGATGCAGGGATCCTAGCCCTCCTTTGGCAAGATGGCAGGAGAGACAGGAGAGTGGGCCAGAATCTCCCAGGCAGCCAGCTTGGACTGCATACTGCAGCAGCAGCAGAAGCCAGTGAGGGACCAACATCACAAGGTGGAAGGAAGAGCCAACTTGAGATATATCTTCTGGCTCCCCACCAGCAGGGAGGCATGCATGAGTCCTCCATCACACTCCCCTATACAGATACACAACTGATTTTTTTTTTTAACAATTTGTCCTGGTGCTAGAGCTTTGGCTGAGCACTTGCTGATATTGCAGGAGGAAGGCTCAGTTTCTAGCACTGACATACAGACTCACAAGCATGTGGAACTCTGGTTCCATGAAATGTGGCACCCTCTTCAGTCCTCTGGGGATACCAGGGACATGTGCAGAACACTTCACATGTAGGCAACACACTAATACACCCTTAGTAGTCATCTCTGTCTTTCCTGACAAGAGAGGTTGAAGAGGCCCTGCCTAGGAGTTCTAGGCCTCACTGTCCCATGATTCTACCCTGTGTGTGAGGAGAAACACGTGGAGAGGGCAGAGGTGAACCATGCCCTACACGTCCTGTGTCCTCTGTAACTCTAACACCAGGGCAGGATTCCTGTCTGCACAAAATTTGGCTTTCCTGTTTGGGGGTGATGGGGATACAGCCTTTCTGACTGTATGTGTTATTCTAGTGTTCAGCCACCAAGGAGACCCCAGCCCGAGTCCTCCATGCCAAGTCCAGCCGCACAGCAGCTTGGAGCAGTTTTCCCTTCTCTCAGCCCTAAGTCATTCATCCCGCCCCAGGCCCTGTTCCTGGTTAATAATTCTGAGACCCATAAGGGATTTTTTTTACTCCACCGACTTGAGGCCACTAGCCAAAGGTGACCCCTCTGCAACATTGCTGTCCTTGTGCTGTGAAGGGAATTCTCACCTGTCCTCCTGACAGGGTTGGGGCACTTGAGCGACACCATTTCCTAGAAGAGGGTGGACCAGCCTTAAGGCTGCCTGCTAACCCAGCACCTCTCACAGAGCAGCTGGTGCTCAGCGAGAGCATGCAGAAGAAATTGCTTTCACCTTCCCTTCGCCTTCACTGCAGTTAACCAGAACAGGAGACTAAAACTGAGGAAGCAATGGAGATCATTTTATTCTGTTTGTCAGGAAAAGGCCAAGGCCTTCCCCACTGCCTGGGAACGTCCACTTAGAATGCCATGGTAGCTTGAGAAATAGTACAACTTAGACGGAAGTCATTCTCATTGGATTACACAATGATACCCTTCTCCTGAAGTGGATGAACAACAGCATGGGCATTGCTAAATCCATTTGCAAATGTAAGACATCCCAGGTCCATGAGCCTTGTAGTAAAGGTCACAACATTCTATAACAACTAGACAACCTCAAGCCACCCAGACAGGACAGAGTAGAGGGAAGAACAGAAGAGAGTGGTTCCCACAGCTCCTCCCACCATGTGTCACATGATGGCGTGGTACTTAGATGACTGACTCTGCCTGCACTGGGGTTGGATGGGAACTGCCTGTGTGGGAAGTAGAACTTGTGCAGGGCAGAGCCAGAAGGGCCATCTGCCCGGCCCTCCTGACCTAGACCCTGTCTATCTCCTCTCTCAGGGCCTCTGCATATCTAAAGGGGTAGGCTCTGGGATCCTGCTTAAAGATGCTGGCAAAAAACTTGAGTAATTTCATCTTGGTGGTTTCGGCATGGGCCCTTGGGCCCCACAGGAACTCATAGGAAGGAGGATCGCTGTCGGGCACCTGCCTATATTCCAGGTACCCTTCCTGCACAAAATGCTCCGTGATGAGACGTCTGGGCTCCCCGTACATGAAATGCTCACTGTCCGCATACACCCCTATGTTGTTCAGTACGCGCCACAAGGCCTGCTCACTAGCGCAGTTGTCCTCTATGAAGATGATGCACAGCACGATTAGTAGCAGGCCTGTCTTGGGTACGCCTGGAAAACCATGCTGAGTCCCATGGTAGGTGATCCCAAGGGCAAGGGCAACAGAGTAGATGTGGTCAGGGGCGTTTCTTTCCACTATCTCTAGGTCAAAGAGCAGCCTCAAATAATCAGAGGCCTTAGAAAAGATGACCGGGTAGTATTCCTCGTAACCACGGAGGACTATGTACAGAATCTGAGCCTTAGATGTCAGCTGCTTCCTAGTGTACTTGATGAGAAGAAAGTGAACCACATCAATCATCCTTCTGTTGAGGACACCTAGTGAGGGAGAGTGTGGGTCAGCCAATTCTGTTCTTTGGCTGCCAGAAGACCCAACAGATGATGCCCTACTGGCAGGGCCGCTGGCATAGTCGGGAGAGGAGGCTCTCTGAGGCCACTGGGGAGAGCCCAGCATATCACCCACAGATGGATGCCCTGAGGGTGGTGGTGGCCTCCACCTCACCTGCCTCAGCTCCTGGGATGTGGGCATGCTCCAGGCCCCTTGCCCTGCTCTGGGACTGAGTGCTGTCTGGGAGGTTGCCTGTGTGTCTGCTGTCAGTTGGATCTATGCTGATTTCCTTGGGAACACAGGAACAGACTTGTTGCAGCTCAGATGGATGAAGACTCACAAGCCTGCGATGGGTGGGGGTGGGGGGTAGGGGGGGAAAATGAAAGAGTGAGTTGAATCTGACACCTGTAGGATGGGCAGCTTTCAAAACCTGTTGCAGGGTTTTGCCTGGGGGGGGGGCAGTGCCCTATGGCCAAAGGACTCTGGTCCTTCATGTGCCTCTGAGTGCAAGGATTCTCACTGTGGCACACTCCCACACCTGGCAATACTGTACCCTGACATGATGGCTGAGCCTGGGGCAGGGACCCACTTGCCCTGTAGTGGAATCTGCAGTGATGGCCACCTGGCCTGGCCTCCTCTCTGCTCTATTAGGAGTTTCCAAAGTCCACATGAAGTGTATGTTAGCTCTTGTTCCTGGAACCCCAGTTTTCCACGGCCGGAGTGGCAGCTCCCCCTCAGGGTTCCCTAGGCATCAGCACAGAGCCATGCATGCTTTATGCAGTCCTCTCTCTGGGGGACAGGGCCTTCTCACATACTCATTAATGACCAGGACAGCTTACCTGGTTGCCAATACCTACCTCCTCTGTCAAACACACCTGGCTCCCTCTTGCCTCCAATGGTACCCCATGATCCAAAAGCTCATCTTCCTGAAAGAGGACACAAAAGTCATGATGAATCAGCTCTGGAAATGCGTGGCAGGGGTGACTCAAGAGCCAAAAGGGTTTCTGCATTGGTGGCACATGCCATTAGACCCAGCATTCAGGAGGAAAAGGCTGGTGGATTGTTTTGTGTTCGAGGTCATTCTTGTCCACAAAGTGAGTCAAGGACAGCCCTGGCTATACAGAGAGACTGTGTCTGGAAAAACAAGAATATAAAAGATCAAAATGGCTGGCCACTGTATTTTCCTGCAGATTCTAAAGACTAGTCTAACCATTCCCAGGAGCTCAGCCCCAAAACCATTGCAGAAATTTAGAATGCTATGTCTATCTGTCACTCTTCCAGGAATTTAACGACTGTTTTGAAAGCTACAAGGCCTTGTATGCAAACAGCATAGTATGGCAACAATTTTTAAGGCACCTCAGAAAATGGCTCTGAGTGGCCCCTGACACCCAGTTCAGCAATAATTGAAACCCAGCTTTAGTAACACACTTCCCCTGAATGGCCTGAAATCAGAAACACCTGATTGACACTCCATTCCAGAAACCTAACAAAATGGCTTCAACCACTGGAAACGAAGAGAAAATCTGTCCCCAGATAGAAGTTTGGACCTTACCTTCCCCCAAGGACTGTGGCTATCTGAAGCTAAGAAAAATGAGGTGGCACAGTTCGGCTATGTCCAGGTGTCCACCCCGCAAGGCAGGAAGGGTCTTTCTTACTTAAAGGACATCAGGATGAAAGGTGGGCGGGGGAGTCTTTGGCCAGATTCATTCCGGTGGAAAGAGAAAACATCAAGAAGAAGAGGTAAGATGAACGCACATCAGGTGTACTTCAGGAAACCCTATTTTATTTTTATTTTTTACTTTTATTTATTTATTTAAACACATTTTTATTGAAAAATAAAATAATCCATATTACATCTCATTTTCTATCCCATCCCATACATCCTCCCATTCCTCCCTCCCTCCCACTTTCATCCCAATACCCTTCCCTATGACTGTGACCGAGGGGGACCTCCTCCCCCTGAATATGGTGCTAGGGTGTCAAGTCTCTTCTTGGTAGTCTGCTATCCTTCCTCCGAGTGCCATTCGGCCTCTCCATCAACGGGACATGGCCAAATATGGGGCACCAGAGATCCTGTGAAAGTCAGTCCCCAGTCTCCACTTAACTGTGGAGAATGTTCTGTTCCTTGGTTAGATCTGGGTAGGGGTTTGATGATGGCTGCATGTTTTGTCCTTGGTTGGTGCCTTTGATCAAGCAGAACCCCTGGGCTCAGATCCACCCATCATAATGTTCCTCTTGTAGGTTTCTAGGACCCTCTGCATCCACCTACTTCCTTATCCCCTATATTTTTCTCACCTAGAGTCTCAATAGGATGTTCTCACCTCTATCCCACTTTCCTGGTAGGTGCAGAATTTCATGGGACCTGCTCCTTGGGTTAGTGTCCAGTTATAAGTGAGTCTATACCATTTGAGTCTCTCTGCTTCTGGGTTAACTCACTCATTATGATCATTTCTAGTTCAATCCATTTGTCCACAAATTTCGGGAATTCCTTGTTTTTAATAGCTGAGTAGTATTCCATAGTGTAAATGTACCACAGTTTCTTTCTCCATTCTTCTACTGAGGGATACTTAGGCTGTTTCCATGGTCTGGCTATTATGAATAAGGCTGCTATGAACATGGCTGGGCAAATTTTCTTGTTGTGTGCTGGAACATCTTCTGGGTATATTCCAAGGAGTGGAATAGCTGGGTCTTGAGGAAGCCCTATTCCCATTTTTCTAAGGTAGCACCAGATAGATTTCCAAAGTGGCTGTACTAGTTTGCATTCCCACCAGCAATGAAGCAGTGTTCCTCTCTCTCCACATCCTTGCCAGCGTGTGTTGTCACGTGAATGTTTGATTTTAGCCATTCTGATGGGTGTAAGATGGAATCTCAGAGTTGTTTTGATTTGCATTTCTCTGATGACTAGAGATGTTGAGCATTTCTTTAAGTGTTTCTCAGCCATTTGATATTCCTCTGTTGAGAATTCTCTGTTTAATTCTGAGCCCCATTTCTCAATTGGGTTATTTGGTTTGGTGGCATTTAATTTCTTGAGTTCTTTATAAAGTTTGGATATTAGACCTTTGTCAGATGCAGGGTTGGTGAAGATTATTTCCCAGTCTGTAGGCTGTCGCTTTGTTCTTTTGACAGTGTCTCCTGCCTTACAGAAGCTTCTCAACCTCATGAGGTCCCATTTATTAATTGTTGTCCTTAAGGCCTGGGCTGTTGGTGTTCTGTTCAGGAAGTTGTCTCCTGTGCCAATGTGTTCCAGGCTCTTCCCCACTTTTTTTTCTAACTGATTTAGTGTCTCTGGTTTTATATTGAGGTCTTTAATCCATTTAGACTTGATCTTTGTGCATGGTGACAAGTATGGGTCCAATTGCATTTTTCTACATGTAGAAATCCAGTTAGACCAGCACCATTTGTTGAAGATGCTATCCTTTCTCCATTGAATAGATTTGGCTTCGTTGTCAAAAACCAGGTGACTATATGTATGTGGATTCATATCTGGGTCTTCAATTCGATTCCATTGATCAACCAGCCTATTGCTGTGCCAGTACCATGCTGGTTTAATTACTATTGCTCTATAGTACAGCTTCAGATCAGGTATGGAGATTCCTCCTGAGGATCTTTTATTGTATAAGATTGTTTTAGCTATTCTGGGTTTTTGTTTTTCCATATAAAGTTGAGAATTGACCCTTCAATGTCTTTAAAAAATTGTGTAGGTATTTTGATAGGGATTGCATTGAATCTGTAAATTGCTTTTGGTAAAATGGCCATTTTTACTATGTTGATTCTCCCAAACCACGAACACGGGAGATCCCTCCATCTTCTCAAGTCACCTTCAATCTCTTTCTTTAGGGACTTAACGTTTTTTTCAAACAAGTCTTTCACTTGCTTGGTTAGCGTTACTCCTAGGTATTTTAAATTGCTTGTGGCTAACGTGAAGGGTGTAGATTTCCTAATTTCCTCCTCTGTATGATTGTCATTTGTATATAGGAAGGCTACTGATTTTTTTGAGTTAATTTTGTAACCAGCCAGTTTGCTGAACGTGCTTATCAACTGAAGGAGTTCTCTGGTAGAATTTTGGGGGTCACTTCTGTACACTATCATATCATCTGCAAATAGGGATAGTTTGACTTCTTCCTTTCCCATTTGAATCCCCTTGATCTCCTTGTGTTGTCTTATTCTGGCTAGGACTTCCAGAACTATATTGAAGAGATATGGAGAAAGTGGGCAGCCTTGTCTGGTCCCTGATTTTAGAGGAATTGGAAACCCTATTTTAGATAGGCATAGCTGGGTCATGTGCATGTCACTAAAGATCAGTCCCCGCCATGGTCACAGCCCCAGCTCACTTCTCCTGAGACGGTTTAGGATCACATGGAGGGGAGGAACTTGACCTGAGCTGGAGACATCCTTGAGGCATGTGAGTTCCCAGTCTGGACATATCCAGGTGAGAAGTCCAGAGACTATTTAAGGAAACTCCAGTCCAGCCCACAGGCAGGGACTCACAAAAGCCTTCCCAGGACTGCTATTACACAAACAGCCTTGGGCAGGGCTCTCCGTCTGAGCCCTCTGGCCTCTTTCCTGGCTTAAATTGAGCAACTTGACCCAGCTCATTTGAGGAAAGGTCACCTGTGTCAAGATTCAAACTGAGAAGTGACAGAGTTTCATTGTCCAAACACAGGATTCCAGGACCCTCCCTGCCCTCCTGCAGCCAGACTGCTTCTTTCCCCCTTAACTAATCAGATATGCCTTATCATGCCTGGTCTCCCCTTTAGGCCTATTTCTTAACCTTTGTCCCAGTGACAGCTTAGCTGCTGTCTCTCATTCTCCCTTCCCACCCCCCGCTGCCACAGGTCCCTTAAAAGCCCAATCATGGGTCTCCGTAAAACTTCTTCACTGAGTTGGCCTGGTGTAGGGACAGGTATTCCTCTGACTTGGCCTGTTGTAGGGCCAGGTACTGTGCTCTCATGACCATTTTCAGATGCCACCCCCTTTTTGCTTGGTATGAAGTGGGCACAAAGCCCGACTGGTTTAAACAGAACTAAGAGCTTTTTTTCCTTGTGGCCATGTATCCCTCCTGCCAGAGAGTTGCCCTTGACTCAGCATTTTAGCATATAAAGTGGGACAATGGGCAAAGTCATTCTCTTCTGTCACTTTTTTTCCTGGTGACATTAGGGGTGCAGTTATTGGGCCCTAGAAAGGCTGAAAAGCTAGTCAAAGGCTAGGTAATGGGGCACTAGTCAAAAACATCTGTTTAGCTGATCCAGTTGAAGAGACAGGGAGTAGTCACATCTGTGAGACTGGTTTACCTCAACTTCCAGCAGGTCCAGCTCTCAGCAGCTCTGGATGGAGTCTCTTAGCCAGGTAAAAACCTGCTGAGACAAATACAGACTAGGGACAAAAGTTAAAGTTGTGTCTATAAGACAGCTGGGGTAGGCTTATGCCTTTAGACCCAGTAAAAGCGTGAACATTCTTTTCTCAATCCAGAAGACCTGGTATACAGATTGGACAGACTTGTTTCTAGCATGATGAGAGGCACCCTCAAGTCTATATTCAGAATACCACCCAAGGGAAATTAAAATCTTGGGCTTGGGACTGATTAGTAAGTAGTCAGTGCTCAAGCTTATCAGAACTTTTACCCCTGATTTCTCCAAGGCCTTTATCATGAAGTGGTGTTGGATTTTGTCACATGATTTTTAGCACCTCATGAGATGATCATGTTTTGTTTTTCCTTTCATTTGTTTATATGATGGATTACATTGATGGATTTTTATATGTTGAACCACCTTTGCGTTTCCCGGATGGAGCCTTCTTGGTCATGGCGAATGATATCTTTGATGTGTTCTTCGATTCGCTCTGTGACTATTTTTTTTCATCAGTGTTCATAAGGGAAATTGGCCTGAAATTCTTTTTCTTTGATGGGTCTTTGTGTGTTTTACGTACCAGAATGACTGTGGCCCTATAGAGTGAGTTTCGCAATGTTCTTTCTGTGTCTATTTTGTGCAATACTTTGAAGAGTATTGGTATTAGCTCTTCTTTGAAAGTCTGGTAGAATTCTGAGCTAAAATCATCTGGCCCTGAGGCTTTCACCGCCCCCCCCCTGGTTTGGAGACATTCACTGACTGCTTCTTTTCCTTAGGGGTTACAGAGGTATTCAACTTGTTTTCCTGATCTTGATTTAGATTTGGTAAATGGAATCTACCAAGATAATTGTCCGTTTCATTTAGATTTTCCAATTTTATAGACTATGGTTTTTTGAAGTAAGACCTAATATTTCTTTGGTTTTTTTTCCCCAGTGTCTGTTGTTATGTTCTGTTTTTCCTTTCTGATTTTGTTGATTTGGATATTTTCTCTCTGCCTTTTAGTTAGTTTGGCTCAGTGTGTGTCTTCTGTCTATCTTGTTGACTTTCTTAAAGAACCATCCCTTGATTCCATTCATTCTTCCCCTTGTCCTCTCTTTCTAGCTTGTAGACTTAAGCTTGAGTTTGATTATTTGTAGCCATCAACTCCTCTTGGGTGTGTCAGCCTCTTTTGTTGTGGAAGCTTCCAGAGGAGCTGTTAAGTGGCTAGTAGGGAATGTCCCTAATTTCTGTATGAAGGCGCTTAGTGCTACGAACTTTCCTCTTAGTACTGCTTTCATTGTGTCCCATAAGCTTGGGTATGTTGTGCCTTCATTTTCATTGGATTTTAGAAAGTCTTTAATTTCTTTTTCATTTCTTCCCTGGCCCAGTAGTCACTGAGTAGGGAGTTGCTCATTTTCCATGATTGTGTAGGGTGTTTGTTACTTCTGCTGTTGAGATCCATCTTATTCCATGGTGATCTGAGAAAGTACAATGGGTAATTTCAATTATTTGTATATGGCTTGCTTTGTGACCGACTATATACTGACAACTTTCGAGAAGGTTCCGTGGGGTACTAAGAGAAAGACTATTCTTTTGTGCTTGGGTGAAAACTTCTGTAGATAACCATTGTGTCCATTGGATTCATTCCATCTGTTGGTTTCATTATTTCTCTATTTTGTTTCTGCCTCAGTGATCTGTCCATTGCTTAGAGTAGGGCACTGAATTCTCCCACAATTGAGGTGTCTGCATCGTCGTGTGCTTTTACCTTAATAAAAACTGTGATCTGGTTTTGCTATGGTTGTTTGTTTCAGCTTTTCTTTCTTTTTTTAAAATAAATCTGAGTGCCCTTGTACATTGTTCAAAGATGTTCTGAATTGGAATGCCCTCTTGGTAGGCTTTTCCTTTGGTGAGAATGGCATATTCTTCCCCATCTCTTTTCATTAATTTTGGTTGAAATTCTATTGCTTCATGCTGTACTAGTCTATTAAAGAGCTGGCTCTGGAGTTGGATTAGACACTCCGTTTCCCAACCTAAGCATGCTTATTTTATAATTTCCTCCAACATACCTGTCCTGGGTCAGGAGACCATCTGACACTAGGACAAAGAAGACAGTAAAGCTAAACAGCCCAAGAAAGGATACTAGGTGAGTTGAAAGGGCTAAAATATGAGCTGTACCTTAGGATCTTAAAGAAAAAAAATCTTTTTAATATGTATTTATTATTTAGACAGCATGTGTGCTTGCATGCCAGAAGAGGGCACCAGATCTCACTATAGATGGTTGTGAACCACATGGTTAGTTGCTGGAAATTGAACTCAGGGTCTCTGAGCCAGGACTTGTAGTCTTATTGAATAACGCAAAAAAAAAAAAAAAATCCCTAAACACAACTAAAACTACCCGCTGTTAGGTTTTTCTGAGTTCCTGTAGATGTTGGGTTTTTATAGTTTTCTGTTTAATGCCATCTAGAACAGGGATAACTATATTATTCTACAACTGAATAACTACCGGACAAATACTGAATTAGCTTCTCAGGGAATCTGCCTACATCTGCAGACACACACAAACGGGCTAAAATGTAAAATAAAACCCTCAGTCTAAACTATCTTGTTTGTAAGGACCAAACAAACACTTTTTTTGAAAAACAAACTCCATTTTGGAAAGAAAACTCCATTTTGTGTTAAACTTAGCCAAGGGCTGAACCCAGATTCCAGACTAAGCACAAACTAGCCTAAACAGAAAAAACATTCCCTGGCAACACAATCAGCTTACCTTGGGTAAGTCCAAATATATATGCTCTGCTGTTCAAGCTGAGCATCACGTGGTCTGGCACATAGCAACAACCAGTTAGGAGAGGCCAGGCCAAAGTTCCTAATGCCCAAAGGACTGCCTCAGCCAATCTTTTCTACAGGACAACTTGCCCTACATCTATTACCCAACCATGAAACTCTAAGTCTTTTAACTCTCTGCTTGCAGCTTTTCTGCTCAGATGTCATCCAATCATATACTGTAGAACCCATTTTTTTGTCTAAAACCTATAACAGACCGCACTCAATTGAGACTCCAGGCAACTTCCCTGTACCTGCTGCATCAGTGCATTGGAGGTGAGTCCTGGGTTCGAACCTGCAATATAAACATATTCTTGCCACTGCATTTGGACTCGGCTCTTGGGTGGTCTGTTCGGAGAGTCTCTCAAAATTTGGGCATAACATTGTTAATAACTCCAAATATGCCTACTTAAGATAACCAGAGCTGGACTCGTGAACACCTAATATTCCTTCCAAAAAGGAGATAGGTAAAACGATTGGCCCTTCCTGGGAATATCCAGTCCAAATGCAGCCCACCTAGGAAAGCACTCACAGCCCCACCCACAAGAGTTGCTGCAGCACACACAAACAGGCTCCCTCTTCTCCACTGCATTCAGTAGTTTTGCCAACACTTTACACTTCACCCAGCCCTCAACGTGTCCATCAACTGGCAAGACAGGAGGCAGACCTGTCACTGCTCAAAGCTCCTACCTTGGCTTGCAAGCTCTGCCCACTATGCCTACATCATCAGCCTCAGCTGCACCTTAGCATCAAGCCCAGCCAACCAGTACTACCTAAGTCATCACTGCCCCACTCACAAAACCTCCAGCACAAGATACCCCAGCAGAGACAGCTTCTGTCCCCCCACCTACACCTACAGCCCCTCAACTCAGCACTCCCAGCTTCTCCCTGAGAATGTGCAATACTTCACCCCCACAGACAGGGTTCTCCACCCATGGGTTTCGACCCTCACACCAGCTATGTAAGTTGTGATTTCATTTGTAACAGTGGCAAAATTCCAGTTGTGAAATAGCAACGAAACACATGAGGGACTGTGTTAAAGAGTCACAGCATTAGGAAGGTTGAAACCCACTGCCCTTCCCTGACCTTTGCAACCACAGCCCCCACCCACTACTCTATCTCAGCAGGTCACAGTGCCCCCCTGCTACAGGTGTTTTCTGCCAAATGAACTTCAAGTGAGGATTCAGCCTTCTGCCACCTCCTCAGAAAGTGACCACTCACATCATACATAGCCTTGCCCTGGTGCTCTGCATTCCCTGATCACTTATCTCACCACTCACACAGCCCAGCCCACAACAACTGCCACAGCAGAAACAGCCCTGGGCCCCCTTCTCCTTCAGTGGTTCTGGGCAACATTAAGTAGGGATCAAAAGTTATACAGACACAATCCAGCACTCAGAGAAAGGCCAGACATCACTCAAGCCCTGCATCAGCAAGAGAGCTCAGCCCACCACTCTTCAGTGAGCTCTCACAACCCCAAACTAGTATACACCTACACAGCCCTGTCCTGCTCTTAAGGTGACGCTGCCTCCTCTCAGGTCAACATCCAGGGCCCAGCCCAATTTTGTAAGTGATCACCTGGCCTCTTACCCTGGAAGCCCCTTACCTCCACTCTGCAGGATCCATAGCCATGCCCCCAACACCTCACCACTTCCTGCTTCCCTAGTAATCAGGTGGGCCCCTCACATCTAGTTTGGCCCTCATACCCCTGCCTGAGTCTGTCTACCTCCCTGTCTCAGCTCTAAGCACTCCAGAATGCCGCCCCTCCCCCACCCCTGCCAGGACCTGTTCCCAAGAGATTCCACAGTGCACAGTTTCCTTCTCTAGCTCTTACCTCCCCCACCCCTGCCAGGACCTGTTCCCAAGGGATTTCACAGTGCATAGTTTCCTTCTCTAACTCTTCCTAGGTCCAGATCCACCCACCCTTCACCCTAGCCTACAAGCCCCGCCCACCACTATGACCTCAGCAGCCACAGCCCCACCCACAAGACCAGCACCTGGCCTCCTGCTGCAGGGCACCCTATCATTACTTCCAAGTTTTCTCATAGACACCTTCTCCATTCAGCCCTGGCTCATCCCCTGACACTCCTTTTTGACTTCTTTCTGGGCCAGCTGTTATGGACCCTTGCCTGCCATCTTTAGAGGTCCTCAGGATGAGCCTGATCCAATGGTGTCCCTAATGGTTAGAGCATCCTGCTGCACTGCTCTCACAGACTGCCTGTTTGCAGGAGACCAAGCCTTTAATCCCAGCATTCAGGAGACAGAGGCAGGCTGAGAACTGTGAGTTCCAGGGCAGCCTGGTCTACAAAGCAAGTCCAGGACAGCCAAGACTACACACAGAACCCTGTGTCAGAAAAAAAGGAAAGAAAAACATAAAAGAAGGAAAGAAAAAAGAAAAAGAAAGAAAGTATGTGTCAGGGGCTGGGCAAAGGCAACTGAGTGGATGTTTGTAAACTTCCCTCAACAGTTTTACAGGAGCAGCAGGGACAGACCTGACAAAAGGTACTCTGTGGTGCTGTGCACCCCCTCACCTGGGGTGGGGGTCTTTCAGCCTGAACCTGGATGCATGGCCAGGACACTGTGAGCTGGAGGCCTGTGCTGCCTGGTGACCACAAGGCTGAGCCACCTAGGGACCCTAAGACTGAAAGCCTTGGAATCCACTCTAAGGGAAGGAAACAAGGAAACTCTGGAGCAGAGTTTGTGCCCTTTGCCCTCCTGTGGCTGTGGTCTCCCTCCTGGAGGGCCTCAAGCAGTGCTGGGCCTGCCCCTCCTCCTGCCACCCACCCTTCCTCCTTCCTGCTGAGTATGGAGGCAGCCAGGTGGCAAGCTCTGGGCTGCTCTTCCTGGGCCCTCCCCTTCTTGCCATTAGGCTGTGAGCTCAGTGAGGAGGCCCAGGTCACATGCCCTGTGTGTCCTGAAACTCCACTGACACTGATGCTCTGCTGCTTCTCTACAACATGCCCAGCAGAGGGGTTTTGCTTAAGGACAGGCCATGCAAACCTGGGGTTTGGTGCTCTTGTGCCTGTCTGTGCAGTTTGAGAGTCTGGGGTCTGGGAGGGGAAGTGGCACTCACTGGATAGGATGGAGGCTCTAGAGAAAGGTCCCCACAAGGTCTTGCCAAGAGAAGTGGCCTTGCCTGAGGGAACACAGAGGAGGGAGTGTCCCCTTGCCCTATTCAGGTGTCACCACTGTGTGAGTTGACATCAGCATAGAGACAGTCAGTCCTCTGATTGTCCTGCCTGCTGACTCACTCTGAGGTCACTGCCTCCAGTACCAACCCTAACTTCAGCTGAGAAGCAATTACAGAGAAGGCCATGCTGCCCCTTTTGGTCGATAAATTCTGGACTGTTAGGTCCAAAGACATCTAGTTCCCCTTCACCAAAAGGAACCACTTCCCTTCTGTCAGGCAAAATGGGCAGATAGCTGTGTCTGATGCCTATGAGCACAACAAACTTCCTGCAGGCTTCCTGGCTACTTCAGTATAACAAATGTCTGTTTAAAAATCAGTGAGTTGGGATAAAAAAAAAAACCCATACAGGAAGGATTACTAAGTATGGTTTCTGGGATCTCATTGAATGACCTACTTTGTGATTATCAAATTTTACCTGGATAAAGCAATCTTTATTTTCATTTATAGATAGGGTTTCTTTCTCTTCTCTTCTCTTCTCTTCTCTCTCTCTCTCTCTCTCTCTCTCTCTTCTTTCTCTTCCCTCCTTCCTTGCTTTCTTTTTTCCCAGGATAAGGTTTCTGTGTGTAAACTTGTATGTCCTAGACTCACGTTTTAGACATGGCTGGCCTCGAACTCACCTAGATCTGCCTGCCTTTGCCTCCCTTAGTTCTGAGATGACAGGCTTGCACCATGACACCTGGCCCTAAAATCTCTTTTTGCTGTTACACAAAAAAGGTGTCACTGCCTTTAATCCCAGCACTCACTCAGGGGACACCAAAGCAGGTGGGAATCTGTGAGGCCAAGGCTGGCCTGGTCTACAGAGTGAGTTCTAGTACAACCAGACCTAAAACATATAAACTCTGTCTCGAAACAAGAAAAGGCATCTTTTGAGAGTCAATTTCCACACACCCAAAGTTCCTATGTGATCTAGGGGCTATCTGGAAAGACCCATCACCTCAGGCATATGAGACTTCCTGGGTTGCCAGACAGGTCAGAGCACTGGGTTTATGCAAAGGCCCTGAGAAACTTTCAAGGAAATAACACAAAGACTCTGAGATAATGATCACTGACCCAAGGCAGCTTAACAGCTTAGCTGCTGTCACTCTAGATTCAGGCTAGATACAATGGGTCTGCTAAACTTCTGCTGCACACTAGCCCTTTTGTTCTGACCCCAATTCCTAGAAAGTAGGCCCCCAGGAGCCCTGACTCAGTGACACATGGCCAGAAATACACAGCCCCATCTAATTGTTATGATGTGACTCACTGCATTCTGGCTCCTCTTTGCTGTCCAGAAGAGCAAGGAGGGCAGGTCTCACCGGGAACAGAAATGAGTACCTCACCCTGGTCTGGGTTTTGGCTGCTAAGCAGGGCAGTGGGAGGTTCTGTCTCTGAGGGTCAAGGCCACAGGAATCAGCATGCATCTAGGCAGATAATAAATTTACCCACGTGTCCTCTCCTGTCTGGAAAATCTGAAGTAGAATCCATGGGTTGATTTCCACCTGGAAGGACTAGAGGGAGGGGAAGGGGCTCGTTCCCACAAGAACTGCAGTATATGTTTATTCCACTATCTTAATCCATGGTTGCGGTGGGGGTGCTAGGGTTGTTTTCTGTGGTGCCTGGAGCATGGACCATGCCTCCTTGTTAAGGCCAGTCTGGAGGACCTCCCCCACCCTTCACAACACACATTCTGGTTTTTGGGAAACTAACCACCATTTTGTGATGTTCCTGGAAGGGAGATGGGCTCCCCATGCTTACTGAGGGGAGGTGAGTACTTTAGGAGAGGTGGTCCCCTAATGAGGCAGCTGATACCCCTGGTCAGCCAAGAACCAAGTGGGGCCCACAATGATAAACAGGAACCACATGGATAAACAGGCCCCATATGCTCCTTGACTAGGGCCTTTGCAAAGGCGCCACATTGAGGCATTCCCCAAGGGAAAGAGGACTGCTTAAATGACAGGATAAAACTAGGTCCCGAGAGGGGGCTGTGGAAGGTTGGCTGGGCTTAGGGTGACCCCAGGAGTATAGTTCAGTGGCTGTGGTTTGTGCTGCCCCAGAGCAGGTCTTCTTGTGGAAATGAGCCCCTTCCCCTCCCTCTAGTCCTTCCTGGTAGAAATTAGCCTATGGGGTTTACTTCAGAGTTTTCTAGAGTGGAGAGGTCACATGACTTTCTTGGTCAATGTACAAGTCAGGGAGGGTGTCAGGCTGAAGCCCACAGGCCTAAAGGGTCAAGCAAGCATGCATCTTGTTCTGGGTCCTAAAGCAAAGTTCACAGTGACTGTGGTCCTAAGCCCCCTCAAACCTCTGCATCCCCATCTACATCCATGGAGATATCTGACACCAGGACCTGGGGTGTCAGGAACCCATTTATGAGGTTGCTGAAGAGAAGGAGCGTGGTAGTTTATCCAGCATTCCGGGAACTTGGGTTGGGGCTCAGAGCTATTTTGTGACACAAGTATTCCACCATCTGGGGACACGATGGGGAAGCCATTTTGTTCCATGCCCAACAGGGAGAAGGTGAGGTAAATAGGTGGGTTTTTTTTGGCACCAGGGACTTGGGGCAAGGGCTCAGAACCATTTTGTGATGCAAGTATTCCAGCATCCAGGGACTTGAAGGAGGAGCCCTTTTGTGCCATGCCCAACAGGCAGACTGTGTTGCTGCCCTTTCTGAGCAACAGTGGGCAGTTTATAGCTGGTGAAAGCCCTTTTCTGGATAGAGACCTTTTAAGATAAAGCAGTGTTGACACTGGTTATTGTGTCTCCAAGGGCCTCATGAGAGTTGGCATGAAAGCAATTGCCTGGGGCCAATCTCAGAGGTCCCAAAGACAGCCTGAGAGTGGGGGTGGGGTGGGAGGCCAAGCACCAGAGAGAAGGGCCCACAATGTTTCAGCTCTTCCCCTGTGTGATCACTGCAACAAACAGGGCCCCATTAGCCAGAATCAGCCTTTAACCCAGGCAGTCCCTGTGAACACCAAGGTAAAGGGCTGATTTTTGGAGGTGGGGTCACTCCCTACAGTGTCTTAGCTCTCATTGTATGCAGGGGACCCAAGAGGACAGCAGAAGCCACTCTCCATCTCCCAGGAACCTCTGGACTGGGGAGAGGAGGTTCATACCACACTCTCACCTGGTTCTCAGGCATGGGGCCAGTTTTGGGTTTCAGAAGCAGGCAGGGCCCCAAGACAGACCCCACAGAGATCAGTAGACAGGGAAATTGAAGCTACATTGTATTCTTTTGAGACTCTAAGAAACCAGCCTAGGCTGACTTGAGGTATTTTCCCTGCTCTGCCTTCCATATTTGTGTCTTAGGACTTGAGAGTGTGAGAGCTGAATTGTTAGCTTCCTGCTGCTTAGAGGTTGCCTGAGGGCCAGATTGCAGGGAAGATCTCCTTCTCTGCCATTTCCCATGCAAAAGAATTTCCTGGAGGGCAAGGCAGCCTCTCAGAGGCAAGATGACAGCACAAACTGAACTATAGAGACAGTTTTTACACACACACACACACACACACACACACACACACACACACACACACACCATCAGACAGCAGGCACGCATCGTAACACAGAAAAGACAGACACACATAGGGATAGATACACACAACCGAATCACAAGACAGCTTTCAGGCAGGCACATGTTCAGACTCATACAATCAAGAGACCTGGGGCATTAGACACATGGAGCATGAAGTAATGAATTCAAATCTGGGCTCATTCTTGGAGTTGGAGCTCAGTAAGAACAAGGAAGGTTGAGTTTATTTGGCAGTAAGTCTCAGAGGCTGAAAACATCCTAGGCCTGGGTTAGAGTGTATAGAGGTAAGTTGCTTCCAGGACCAGGCCTAGGCTAGCAGACAAAGGCAATAGTCCTCTGAGACAACAGTTGAAACAGGCAAATAAAAGAGCCTTTCACAGAACCCCATTCAGAGCTTTTGGACCAGCCTCCCTCTATTCGCTTTTGCTGCTGTGTCCTAGGTGGACACCTTCCGCATGTCCACTTCCCATTGCAATTCTTCCTTCGTCAGGCAAGATTCCTATGAGCCAACTGCTGAGCCAAATGTGCAGGCTTTATTATCTGTAGCAGTGGCAATAAAACTATCACCATAGCTAGGGGATGTGCCATTGCAGGCCTCACAGAGGAAGATGCTCCTGCCTAGATTCCCCTGGCAGATACTGCACTGCAACTCATCTCTTTTACTCTGTCAGTTACTTTTGGGTCTCATGTGCCAGGTGACTTTCGCTGAGGAGTTGGGCAGAAGGGATTGTCCACCCTATCACAGAAGACACCAATGAGTTTAGTGAGGTCACCACAGGACTGTGGATAACTCCAAACCAGCTATTCCACTGGGGGATTCTGTGCTCAATTTATAAGCAGGCACACTATGGAAGCATTCCACTCAGCTTCATAAGAGGTTATAACATAGAGAGTCACCCAAAGCAGGTGTCATAGTCACAAATGTATACCACTGAGGGCTTCCTTCAGGCTGTATACAGATACATATGCTCTTCCAAAGATTCTTCCCTTAGGCAACTGTTTCATTAGGTGAAAAGAGGAGGAGATTACCAACCAAGGGCCCCTTGAGGATCTCATGATGCCTGCCAAGTTCATGTGTTCTCGAGGCCTCAAAGCTCCCCTTTCCCCTTTTGAGGAAACCTTAGTAGCCCCAATCTCCGCAAGGACTTGTGCAGGTGCTTAGAGATGTAGTAATTAAACATCATGTCCAACCTTGGGCAAACAGCCCCAGCAGGCTGAGGGAGGCTAGCTTCCCACGGTGACCCTCCTGGAGTAGACTGAAGTCAGCTCTAAGTTCTGCTCAGGGTTTACACTCCCAATCCCTTGGTCCATTCATAGACATTCTTTTTACAATCTTTTGGGGATTTGTTTGTGTTTCTTTGAGACAAGATTTCTCTGTGTAGCCTTGCCTGTCCTAGAACCCAATCTGTAAACCAGGCTGGTCTCAAAGGCACATAGATCTGCCTGCCTCTGCCGCCTGAGCTCTGGGATTAATGGCATGTGACATCACCAGCAGCTCAGACACTCCTTAAAATGGGAAGGATTCTATAGCAGCTGCAGTGTCCACATCACCCCAAATGAATAAAGACACTTCAATAATGGCGACTTTCACAACCTCTTCCCCACCATTCCCTTCCCACTCAAGGGCTTGTCCATGTACCTGAGTGGTCACCAGAGTTAATAGGCTACTGCCATAGTTTGGTTGTTGAGTATCCTCCAGTGGTCCATTGTGGCAGGGGTTTGCAGTATTAAGGCATGCCTCTGACAGACTGTGGTGGCTCAGGGCAGACTGTCTCCCTCTTCTCTACCCTGTTCTGTGCTTTAAGCACTTGGCCCTGGCACACTGGCCTTCCAGTATGTGTTATTGTCTTCTGAGCAGAAATAAGCATGGGAAGAAAGTGAGATTACTGTCCTTGCAAACTGCCTCAGGTGTTTCACTGTGGTATTATGAAGCTGGCGAAGGCAGCTTGTAAAGGCCCCCAAGAAAGTGCCAGCCTCGGTCTTAAGGACATGTGTAAGAAACGTGACATTTCTCTACATGGGAAGGACACAGACTGCTTAACTGAAAACCCCACAATTCAGAGGCATCCAAAGCCCTACACTTTATTTATTTATATGCAGGAACTTACTGATGAAGCCCAACAACACAGAGGAGGGCAGAGCACACATATAAAAAGCCTCAGGATAAAGGAGAAAGCATGCACCCAGGTATGGGACATGAGTAAAACTGGTGAGCCGCCTGGACAGAGTCTGATTCAAGTCCTCTTCTACTAAGCATGGGAGGCATCCTATCGGCACTACCACTTTGAAACAGGGTGCTGGTCTTCAGAGAGGTCAAACTGTGCTACATACTGGGAGGCAGGGCACCACTCCTGTTCTATCTGGTTGTGGTTTCCCAATGTAAATCTGTATCTCCCTCTGCAGACTGGTGCTGGAAGCGAATGAACACACCACAGCCTCTGCTGTCCCTCATCTGAGGTGGAGTGTGGCTTCCTTCCACTGCACCTTCCACACCTAGGCTCAGTCAATAAACACATGCACAGTGGTGCCTATTACTGTGTTCACAGTAGCACCCAACATGTGAGTGATGGTGCAAAGCCCTAAGCAGGAGGACTTTGGCTGGGTGAGCAGAAGGATTGTTATTGGGTAAATGGAGGCCAAAAGACTGTTTTTTGTTTAGGGGGAGCCTCTCTTAAATTAACAGCAACCTCCCTTAACCTGCCCCAAAGGACAAAATTCTTGGGCAAGGGCAGTAGTTCAGGGTCAATCCAAATGTCCTGTACCAATTCAAAGAACCCATCCTACGGGCCGTCGTAAAAATAAATGTGCTTCCTTACCTACCATTTTGGTTCTCCTCTCTTCTATCCATTCTTTGCTTCTGCACTCTAGTTCTTATAATGAATTATTAAAGCACTTCAAAAGCTTCTTTATTTTCATTCTAAAAGCCTGCCCTTGCTTCCCTGACAAAGTTTCTGTGAATTTAAAGGCATGAGCACATGCAGGTAAAACTCACAGACAGAACACCACCTATGAGGGCCAACTAAGCTTCTGCACCACCTACCCCCAGCAGGGGCAGAGCCTAGTGCAAGGGAGGAGCAAGCAAGGGAGGGATAATTTGCACTAGGAAATTTGCTTTAAAATTGCTTAGATCCACAGGATGAAGTTAATTTAACTGTAGTGCAACACCCCCAAATTTCTGGTTACTCCATAGTCCAAAGCAGAGTGGAGGAGAAAACATAAAAAAAAAAAAAAAAATACTTAAAAATGGTGTAGAAACAAAAAGTGACATCAGTGCTTAAATTGCTTCATGATACCAGATGGAACAAGGAAAATGGATTTCTTGTGTTGGTGTTATGTTTTTGTTTTTGTTTTTGGTGAAACCGTTATAAAATCTCCAAAAATATCTCCTACTGGTTCCTCTGAGCCAATGCTCCTACCACAGCAGGGGTTTTACAGACCAATGGGCCAAAGACAAGAAGAGATACATGAAAACAGTAAGAAAATTAGGAGAAACAGCTTTAGTGGCTGGGAGGCTGTGAAGGCCCCTGCACTAGCTCCAGGAGGTGAGCAGAACCCAGAGCAGGGGAGGAAGCTTGCCTGTGTGGGGGCTGTTGTTTGGTTATTCACTCACTCACTCACTCACTCACTCATTAGCTTTACATCCCTACTGCAGCCCACTCCCTCCTCTCCTCTGTGTCCCACCCTCCTACCCGCTTTTCTCTCTCAGCCCTGTCCCATTCTCAGAAAATGAGAGACCCCACCCATCAACTCACCTCAGCACATCAAGGGTTTTTTTTTAAAGGTGGCCTAGATGCTGGGGGCTGGGGGCATAAAGGGTGGGGTTACTGGCAGCCTGGCAGCCTGGCCTTAGGCCCCAGAGCCTCCTCCACCCAAGCCTCTCAGGAGAGCCACTTGCTAGTGAAGGTGAGACAAAGCCATGGCCTGGCATGTGGCACAGAGCAGGCAGGATAAATGTGACTGAGAGGCCACAGGCAGGCGCTGACACACACAGCTTCATAGTGAGAATGCTAAAATATTTCTTACATTCAAGTCCTTTTTCTATTTTCTCCCCTGCTCTGATTAATATCTGCACATCAGGTTTTACCAGCTCAAACCTGCAATTGGAAACCCTCTCTCTGATGCAAGGAGGTCTAATGAACTCCCATCAATCCAAGCAGAGCACCTGCTCCTCCCAAAATGACCTGTGGCATTTAAGCCAAAGGGCTGACTCTAGAATGTGCGATTTGACCTTCCCATTTCAGGTTCATAGGTGTTTTTTCTTTCTCCATAAGTCCTTTAACCCCCTTTCCTGGGTCAGTCAGTCAGAATAGCCTTCTGGCTCTGTGACAGGGACAAGGAGAACAGAGCAGCCTAAGAGATAAATACAAAAAAACAAAGGCTACCACTGAGCTGGTAACATGTCCTTGAAGAGAGTTACAATGTATCCATCCTTCCTCTCTTCTCCACCCACCCTATCAACTACCTATGAGATCAACTTCCTAGACCCAAAGAGATGTTTGTGTTGTGACTTTGATGTTATGTTTAGTTTAATTTTGACACAGTTTTACACGATACATAACAGTAACGTAGTACTTCCAAAAACTAACAGTTTACCACTGACAAATTTCAACGACAAGAAACACAACAAAATACAACAAAAAGTTGCTGGGGGTAAAGAGCTGCTATAGGAAGGTAGCCTCTGTTGTGTCTCAATTCCCTAAAGAGTCGTTAGTTGTTCCAAGCAGGCCTTCTCAGGAAATTTTCTATAAAGGTGGGATGGGGCTTTCTCTATAGTACTATTAAATCTCATGGTATCAATAGATAGAAATGTGATGCGGCTAAAACAAACATATTTTGATATATAAGGGTTTGTGTATAAAGACTGAGGTGGATATATATTTGCAAAAAAAAAAAAAAAAAAAAAAAAAAAAAAAAAAAAAAAAAAAAAACGCAAGAAGCTTTCTCATAACCTATAAAATCCCAAGTAAGTTATTTAAAGTACACAGAGGATGCATAAGCTATATAAGGCATATGAAGAATAAAAATTAAATGCAATATTATGCTGTCAAAGATTACAATGTCCATGTTTAGCAATTAAAAACAGGCTGTATAGGATACAAAATAAAGGTTTTAAAATATCTGACCCTCATTACATAATAACTGAAAGTATCAGACTGATGTAACTGATCTTCTGGGTGATTTTCATGTGCTGCCTTGCACTGCTCTCTTGAATGATTCTGGCATATCATCAACTATTCCTATTTGTTTGTCATTGGCAGGTCCCTATGTGTCCCTTGCATCTTAATGACCTATAAGGCTTATGGCTTTGGGGTCCATGGAGACTGATATACAGTGTTTAATAAACCACTTTGTTCATCACTTGAATTTTCTGGTTTCTAACAACCCACAGGTTGCCCAAGCATACAGATAGTCCCCAGGTTGCAATAAAGAGCCAATGCTCTGCTTTCAAAGCACAATCCCCTTTTCGGTGCTGTGTTCCATGGCTCTAACATGGCCTGAGGTTCTAAAGGACTCTGTGCCTCTGGATGGACAACGGGAGGGGCTGGTTGAATTGTCCTGGGCGTGTCCACCCTGTCGGGGTTGATATCCTGAGATCCCCTCATTGAACCCTATCCTGTTATAATGTCTACAAAGAAAAAAAAAAAAAGACTCAACTAGACCTTTGGTTGTTAGCCACAGCTCTGGACCTCGTGATCACCTTTTAGAGAGGAAAAACAACTGTAACATGTTTAGAATCAGTGCTTATGTTAGCCCTCCACATGTATTATTTACTCGGAAAGTCCCTTTGCTCCAAAAGGTAGGGAATGTTTCCAGATTATTTGTATCAGCCCTTTCTCTCTAATTGTATAGATTTCCCATCTGAACTAGCCAAAGACACATTGAACAAGTTACAGCATTTAGTCTGCTTTACAACCCTCCACCTCCATTCAATATTATGATTAGAATAGGTGTATTGATCATTCTTTTCACAATGCTAGAAGGTATTTGTTGCTTGGAAGACATAAGAGTCTCTTGGATATTCAGACACTGGTAAACTCATCTGGACTTTAAAAATAAATAATATTTACAAAGTAGAGAACTTCTGAGGCCTGGACTGATCAACCAAGGCTTTTCCTGAGGCCCTGACAAGGCACTATATCCTTCTTCTCAAAATTTGCATCGTGTTTGGCAGAGCCAGTAATAGCCTGGGGACAAGCCTTGGGAGCTTTGCCCCCAGAAGCACTGATGTATGGGGAAGGAAGGAATGTAGCTCAGTCTCTAAAACTAGAATTATGCATAGTAGACCTGGTAATGACCTGGGGACTGGGCTGGTTCTTTCTCCTGCTGCTTCCTGCTCCTGGTGCTACTGTTGCTGGTTCTCACGTGGTCATGAGAAAAGAAGTGATAAGGAGATTTTGGAAGCCAGGTGCTCTGGTGCAGGCCTGTAATCCCAGCACTCAGGGAGGAAAAGACAAGCAGATCTCTGTGAATTTGAAGGAGTCCAGGACAGCCAAGGCTATACACAGAAATCCTGTCTTGAAAAACCAACTCACCAAACAAAATAATAGTAAGTAGAAGATGAAGGATGAGGAGGAGGAGGAGCAGGAGGAGAAAGAGGAAGAGAAGGAGGAGAGAGTGATGAGCAAGGCTCAGGATCCAAGGCTCCTCAGGTCCTCAAGATCGAGGCATCCCTTCCTAGCAGTAGCAGCAGCTGGAGAAGGAGCCCAGAGAAGATATTTGGGCAGGAAAGCTGGAAGACCTTTCTTCGCCAATTCTGCTCTGGAGAAGACTGGTAACTTAAAAAGCTTTTCTTTGTCTCCCACTTTTTGTGAAGAGAACCTCTTCCTATCTACACACCCCATGAACAATGTGCTTCAAGCTCCTCATTCAGCAGACAGTGTTGTTTACTAAAGGGTACAAGACTTTGACAATGCACTCCCGTTTGTCCCTTTAGATGTCTGAAGACAGGCAGTCAGGGAGGCAGAGGAGAAGCCAGTTTATGTCACATACATGTGTCACCACCTTACACATGAGTCATTACTCTTTGCTGGAGTCCTGCCACAGAACAGCACACCTTTTGCAAGCCACATCTGCCATTTTCTGCATCAAAAATAAGACCAGTAGAATGTGGTGTGGTCATTATAGCTACATTTCAAATTGGCTAGCCTAATCAATGTTGTTTTAGATCTATGGCTACTTCAACTTCCAGAGGGACGAGCCTGAACCCCTGGGGATTATTGGTAGGAGGAAATTGATTAAAGTGGCTGTGGTGAGCGAGGGACAATCTCCATTCACAAGTGAGGGGCCACATCCAAAAATGGATGAGGCTTTTACCTCGGTTACATAAGGCCAAGAAAGATGGCCAATAGAGGGTTCCCAACACTTAGACACCTGCAGGCAATCTTTCCGCAGGGCCTTCTAGTACATGGAAAAAGAGCAATATCCCTGTAAGTGCCCCTGACACCTGCCCACCTCAGGAGACAAGTGGCCTGAGCAGAGAGGGCACATCTGATCATGGGACAGTTTCTCCATCAGCTACTGGTAAGATGGAAGGGGCAGTGCCTGCAGCAGGTAGCTCCTCAGCACACCTCAGGTACGTGATGTCTATGTAGAACACTTGCCATTCCATCATGAAAGCTGACCTCTCAACTGTATCCCTAACATAGTCAGGTGAGGAGGAAGAGGAGCAGTGAGAGGAAGAAGAAGAAGGGGAGGAAGAAGAGGAAGAAGAGATGGAAGAGCAATAAGCAGATAAAACAAGTATAATCTGTGCACTGTTCAAAAACAAAACAAGCTAATGAAATCGCGGTCCACTAAAGACTGGGGAAAAATCACCATTTTTCTTAAAATGGGCCAGTGTCAGTTCTTACCACATTAAAACAAATCTCATGGTGCTGAAAAAACATCTTAAAGTTGAGTCCAGAGTCTGCGTGCTATGCTAGCTAACCCTTGGGTCAGCCTTGCCCTTCCATGTACAGCAGCTGCAGTTTTATGCCCTCAGCAGAAGGCTGGGTGCAGAAGACTATAGCTACTGACCTGGTGGTGTCTCCTCACACTAGTCAGGTATCTGGAAGTAGGAGATTCCATTCTCCTGGGTCCCTGCCCTCTGCAGATGTTGCCAGGAAGTTTCTGAGCAGCAGCCCAAGGTCACAGCCAAGGATCCCTTAGCCCTGTATAAGCACACCTCAAACTACTGCCTGTCTGCTATGAGATGGACACTACTGTACCCTGGCCTGGGAGACCCAGGCCTTTCCTCTCAGCGCTTCCAGGTAGGAAATTGCCTGACACATGAGGAAGACAGACATAGAAACTTTGCAAAGGAACCTGCAAAGGCTTGCTACAAAATATCCTCCACTTAACACTTTTTTTTTTTTCATTTTTGGCTTTTTGAGATGGGGTTTCTCTGTGCTACTCCTGTTGTAGACCAGGCTGGCCTGGAACTCGCAAAGATCTGCCGGCCTTTTCTCCCAGGTACTGGGATTGCAGCCGTGTGCCATCTCATCTGGCCACCTAAGACTCATTTGTCACCTCAAGGAATCAGAACTATATTTAGGATTTGTAAGATAAGAAATAGCTGGGTGGGAGCCAGCCTTCCTTGCTGGGGAAACCTCTCCACAGAGCTCTGGTACTGTAGAAGGACTGGGAGCTTTCCCTGTTCATCACACATTTGCCAGGGCATCAGTGTCGACTCAGTGCCTGGCCCTGGACTTGGCACCTGGTCTCCTGGATGCTGTTCATACACTACATGTGTTTGGGTTGAAACAACGACATGAGAAAGCACATATAATGTGGGGGGGGGGGCGCACAGACACAAAGAGCTGTTTATCTGTGCAATCCACACTGCAGAAGGAGATCCTTAGCACAGAGCGCTTTTCCTCGCATTTCTCCATTTCCCTAAACACTGAGATACTTGGGGACATTTCAGCAAGGTCGGTGGGCTGGGGGGGCACAGCAAGAGAGAGGTCCTCTTTGCCATCCCCTACATGAGGTCATGGCCTGCTTTGGTTGCACATCCCTTTAGATCTGGCATTCAGGAGGAAAAGGCAGGTGGATCGCTATGAGTTCACGGTCATTCTGGTCCACAAATTGAGTCAAGAAAAGCCAAGGCTATACAGAAAGACCATGTCTTGAAAAATGAGAAAATATAAAGGTCAAGCCGGTGCGCCCCTGCATTTTCCTGCAGATTCTGAAGACTAGTCTATCCATTCCCAGGAGCTCACCCCCAAAACCATTGCAGGAATTTAGATTGCAATGTCTATCTGTCACTCTTCCAGGAATTTAACTTCTGTTTTGAAGGCTACAAGGCCATGTATGCAAACAGCATAGTATGGCAACAATTCTTAAGGCACCTCAGAAAATGGCTCTGAGTGGCCCCTCCCACCCAGTTCAGGAATAATTGAAACCCAGCTTTAGCAACACTCTTCCCCTGAGGGCCTGAAATCAGAAACACCAGATTGACACTCTCCATTCCAGAAACTTGACAAAATAGCTTCAACCACTGGGAACCAAGAGAAGATCTGTCCCCAGATAGAAGTTTGGAACTTCCCCCAAGGACTGTGGCTATCTGAAGCTAAGAAAAATGAGGTGGCACAGTTCAGCTATGTCCAGGTGTCCACCCCGCAAGGCAGGAAGGGTCTTTCTTACTTAAAGGGCCTCAGGATGAAAGGTGGGCGGAGGAGTCTTTAGCCAGATTCATTCTGGTGGAAAGGGAAGACATCAAGAGGAACAGGTAAGATGAACGCACATCAGGTGTACTTCAGGAAACCCTATTTTAGATAGGCATAGCTAGGTCAGGTGAATGTCACGCAAGATCGGTCCCCACTGTGGTCCACGAGTTACAGCCCCAACTCAGTTCTCCTGAGAAAGTTTAGGATCTTATGGAGGGGAGGAACTTGACCTGAGCTGGAGACATCTGTGAGGCTTGTGAGTTCCCAGTCTGGACACATCCAGGTGAGAAGTCCAAGGACTATTTAAGGAAACTCTAGGCCTGCACACAGAAAGAGACTCACAAAAGCCTTCCCATGACTGCTATTACACAAACAGCCTTGGGCAGGGCTCTCAGTCTGAGCCCCAGGCCCTCTTTCTTGGATGAAGTTGAGCAACTTGACCCAGCTCATCTGAGGAAAGGTCACCTGTGTCAAGATTCCAACTGAGAACTGACAGAGTTTCATTGTCTAAACACAAGATTCCAGGACCCTCGTTGCCCTCCTGCAGCCAGACTGGTTCGTTCTACCTCAGCTGGTCAGATATGCCTTATCATGCCTGGTCTCCCCTCTAGGCCTATTTCTTAACCTTTGTCCCGGTGACCATGAAATCCAATTTTAGTTCTTCTGGTCTCTCATTCCCTCCCTCTGACAGGTGTCCTGAAGGACCAAACACGAGCCTTCCTGAAACTTATTCGCTGAGTTGGCCTGGTGTAGGGCCAGTTATTCCTCTGGATTGGCCTGTTGTAGGGCCAGGTACTGTGCTCTCATGACCACTGTCCGGATGGCACCCACTTTTTGCTTGATATGAGGTGGGCACCAAGCATGACTGGTTTAAACAGAACTAAGAACTTTTTTTCCTTGTGGCCGTCTGTCCCTCCTGCCAGAGAGTTGCCCTTGACATAGCATTTCAGCCTACAAAGTGGGACAATGGGCAAAGTCATTCTCTTCTGTCACTTTTTTTCCTGGTGACATTAGGGACGCTGTTATTGGGGCCTAGAAAGGCTGAAAAGCTAGTCAAGGGCTAGGTAATGGGACACTTATCAAAAGCATCTTTTTAGCTGATCCAGTTGAAGAGACAGGGAGTAGTCACAGTAGTCACACCTGGGAGACTGGTTTACATCAACTTCTAGCAGGTCCAGCTCTCAGCAGCTCTGGATGGAGTCTGTTAGCCAGGTAAAAACCTGCTGAGACAAATACAGACTAGGGACAAAAGTTAAAGTTGTGTCTATAAGATGGGGATGGAGCCTACTTGATCATGGCGAATGATATCTTTGATGTGTTCTTGGATTCGGTTTGTGAGTGTTTTTTTTTTTTTTTTCATCAATGTCCATAAGGGAAATTGGCCTGAAATTCTTTTTCTTTGATGGGTCTTTGTGTGATTAAGGTACCAGAATGACTGTGGCCCCATAGGGTGAGTTTGGCAATGTTCCTTCTGTTTTTGTGTTGTGCAGTAGTTTGAAGATTATTGGTTTTAGCTCTTCTTTGAAAATCTGGTAAAATTCTGAGCTAAAATCATCTGGCCCTGAGGCTTTCCCACCCTCCCCCATGGTTGGGAGACATTCAGTGACTGCTTCTATTCCTTAGGGGTTATGGAGAGATTTAACTTGTTTTCCCATCTTGATTTAGATTAGGTAAACGGAATCTACCAAAAATTGTCCATTTCATTTAGATTTTCCAATTTTGTAGACTATGATTTTTTGAAGTAAGACCTAATGTTTCCCTGGGTTTTTTTTCCCCCTAATGTCTGTTGTTATGTTTTGTTTTTCCTTTCTGATTTTGTTGATTTGGATATTTTCTCTCTGCCTTTTAGTTAGTTTGGCTAAGTGTGTGTCTTTTCTCTATCTTGTTGACTTTCTTAAAGGACTACCCTTTGATTCCGTTCATTCTTCCTCTTGTTCTCTGTTACTTTTTTGTTGACTTCAGCTTGAGTTTGATTATTTGCAGCCATCTACTCCTCTTGGGTATGTCAGCCTCTTTTGCTGTGAAAGCTTCCAGAGGAGCTGTTAATTGGCTAGTATGGAATCTCCCCAATTTCTGTATGAAGGCGCTTAGTGCTACAAACTTTCCTCTTAGTACTGCTTTCATTGTGTCTCATAAGCTTGGGTATGTTGTGCCTTCATTTTCATTGAATTTTAGACAGTCTTTAATTTCTTTTTCATTTCTTCCCTGGCCCAGTTGTCACTGAGTAAAGAGTTGCTCATTTTCCATGATTGTGTAGGGTTTTTGTTATTTCTGTTGTTGAGATCCATTTTAACCCATGGTGATCTGAGAAAGCACATTGGGTATATTCAATTTTTTGTATAAGTTACAGTTCGCTTTGTGACCGATTATATATTGCCAATTTTCGGGAAGGTTCCATGTGGTGCAAAGAAGAGAGAATATTCCTTTGTGCTTGGGTGAAAAGTTCTGTAGATAACCATTGGGTCCATTGGATTCATTCCATCTCTTGGTTTCATTATTTGTCTATTTTGTTTCTGCCTCAGTGATCTGTCCATTGGTTAGAGTGGGGCACTGAATTCTCCCACACTTGAGGTGTCTGCACTGTGCAATGCTTTTAGCTTTAGTAGCAACTTTGTTCTGGTTTTGTTTTCATTTTTTTTTTAAATACATCTGGGTGCCCTTGTATATTGTTCAAAGATGTTCTGAATTGGAATGCCCTCCGGGTAGGCTTTTCCTTTGGTGAGAATGGCATATTCTTCCCCATCTCTTTTCATTAATTTTGGTTGACATTCTATTGCTTCATGCTGTACTACTCTATTAAAGAGCTGGCTCTGGAGTTGGATGAGACACCCCGTCTCCCAACCCAAGCATACTTGTTTTAAAATTTCCTCCAGCATACCTGTCCTGGGTCACGAGACCATCTGACACTAGGAAAAAATAGAAAACAAAGCTAAACAGCCCAAGGAAAGACATTATGTGACTTCAGAGTGTAATATACAAACTGTAGCTTAGGATCATAAAGAAAAAAATTTTTGAAGATTTATTTATTATTTAGACAGCATGTATGTCTGCATGCCAGAAGAGGACACCAGATCTTGCTATAGATGGTTGTGAACCACATGGTTAGTTGTTGAAAATTGAACTCAGTGTCTCTGAGCCAGGATTTGTAGTCTTACTGAATATCATTAAAAATCCCTAAAGACAACTGAAACAACCTGCTGTTAGCTTTTTCTGAGTTCCTGTAGATGTTGGGTTTTTATAGTTTTCTGTTTAATGCCATCTACGATATGGATAACTATATTATTCTACAACTGATTGGCTTCCATGACAAATACTGAATAAGCTTTTCAGGGTATCTGCCTATATCTGCAGACACACACAAACGGGTTAAAATATAAAATAAAATCCTCAGTCTAAACTATCTTGTTTGTAAGGACCAAACAAACTCTTTTTTGAAAAAGAAACTCCATTTTGCAAAAGAAACTCCATTTTGTGTTAAACCTAGCCAAGGGCTGAACCCAGATTCCAGACTAAGCACAAACTAGCCTAAACGGAAAAAATATTCCCTGGCAACACAATCAGCTCACCTTGGGAAAGTCCAAATATACTTTCTAGTGGTCAGCAGGTGGTCTGGCACATAGCAACAACCAATTAGGAGAGGCCAGGCCAAAGTTCCTAATGCCCCCAGGACTGCTTCAGCCAATCTTTTCTATAGGCCAACTTGCCCTACACCTATTACCCACCCATGAAACTCTAAGTCTTGTAACTCTCTGCTTTCAGCCTTTCTGCCCAGATGTCATCCAATCATACACTGTAGAATCCATTTCTTTGTCTAAAACCTATAAAACCCCTCTCAATTGAGAGTCCAGGCCACTTCCCTGCCCCTGCTGCATCAGCACAATGGAGGTGTGTGCTGGGTTCGAACCTGCAATTTAGACACATTCTTGCCTCTGCATTTGGACTTAGCTCTTGGGTGGTCTGTTCTGAGAGTCTCTCTAAATTTGGGCATAACATTGTTAATGACTCCAAATATGCCGACTTAAGATAACCAGAGCTGGATTCGTGAACACTTAATATTCCTTCCAAAAAGAAGATAGGTAAGACGATTGGCCCTTCCTGGGAATATCCAGTCCAAATGCAGCCCACCTAGGAAAGCACTCACAGCCCCACCCACAAGAGTTGCTGCAGCACACACAAACAGGCTCCCTCTTCTCCACTGCATTCAGTAGTTTTGCCAACACTTTACACTTCACCCAGCCCTCAACGTGTCCATCAACTGACAAGACAGGAGGCAGACTTGTCACTGCTCAAAGCTCCTACCTTGGCTTGCAAGCTCTGCCCACTATGCCTACATCATCAGCCTCAGCTGCACCTCAGCATCAAGCCCAGCCAACCACTACTACCTAAGTCATCACAGCCCCACTCACAACACCTCCAGCACAAGCTACCCCAGCAGAGACAGCTTCTGTCCCCCCACCCCCACCTACAGCTCTTTAACTGAGCACCTTACAGGTTCTTCCTGAGAATGTAGAATACTTCCTCCAACAGACAGGGTTTTCAACCTATTGCTTGCGACACGCACACCAGCTGTCTTTGTTGTGGTTCCATTTGTAACAGTGGCAAAATCCGTTGTGAAAGAGCAACGAAACACATGAGGGACTGTGCTAAGGAGTCACAGCATTAGGAAGGTTGAAACCCACTGCCCTTCGCTGACCTTTGCAACCACAGCCCCCACCCACTACTCTACCTCAGCAGGTCACAGTGCCCCACTGCTACAGGTGTTCTCTGCCAAATGAAGGTCAAGTGAGGATTCAGCCTTCTGCCCCCTCCTCAGAAAGTGACCACTCACATCATAGCCTTGGCCTGGTGCTCTACATTCCCTGCTCACTTATCTCACCATTCACACAGCCCAGCCCACAACAACTGCCACAGCAGAAACAGCCCTGGGCCCCCTTCTCCTTCAGCGGTTCTGGGCAACATTAAGTAGGGATCAAAAGTTATGCTGACACAATCCAGCACTCAGAGAAAGGCCAGACCTCACTCAAGCCCTGCATCAGCAAGAGAGCTCAGCCCACCACTCCTCAGTCAGCTCACACAACCCCACACTAGTATACACCTACACAGCCCTGTCCTGCTCTTAGGGTGACCCTGCCTCCTCTCAGGTCAACATCCAGGGCCCAGCCCAATTTTGTAAGTGATCACCTAGCCTCCCACCCTGAGAGCCCCTTACCTCCACTCTGCAGGATCCATAGCCACACCCCGAACACCTCACCACTTCCTGCTTCCCTAGTAATCAGGTGGGCCCCTCACATCCAGGTTGGCCCTCACACACCTGCCTGAGTCTGTCTACCTCCCTGCCTCAGCTCTAAGCACTCCAGAACACCGCCCCTCCCCCACCCCGCCAGGTCTTGTTCCCAAGGGATTCCAGGGTGCACAGTTTCCTTCTCTACCTCTTACTAGGTCCAGATTCACCCACTCTTGCACCCTAGCCTACAAGTCCCGCCCACCACTATGACCTCAGCACTCACAGCCCCACCCACAAGACCAGCACCTGTCCTCCTGCTGCAGGGCACCCTATCCTTACTTCCAATTTTTCTCATAGACTCCTTTTCCATTCAGCCCTGGCCCATCCCCTGACACTCCTTTTTGACTTCTTTCTGGGCCAGCTGTTATGGACCCTTGCCCCTGCCCTCTTTAGGGCTCCTCAGGATGAGCCTGATCCAATGGTGTCCCTAATAGTTAGAGCAGCCTGCTGCACTGATCTCACAGACTGCCTGTTTGCAGAAGACCAAGCATTTAATCCCACCACATGGGAGACAGAGGCAGGCTGAGAACTGTGAGTTCCAGGTCAGCCTGGTATACAAAGGAAGTCCAGGACAGCAAGGGCTACACAGATAAACCCTGTCTCGGAAAAAAATATGAATAAAATAAAAGAATGAAAGAAAAAAGAAAAAGGAAAAAAAGTATGTGTCAGAGGCTGTACAAAGGCACCTGAGTGGATGGCTGTAAACTTCCCTCAACAGTTTTACAGGAGCAGCTGGGACAGGCCTGACCAATGGTACTCTGTGCTGCTGTGCATCCCCTCACCTGGGGTGGGGGTCTTTCAGCCTGAACCTGGATGCATGGCCAGGACACTGTGAGGTGGAGGCCTGTGCTGCCTGGTGACCACAAGGCTGAGCCCACCCAGGGACCCTAAGACCAAAAGCCTTGGAATCCACTATAAGGGAAGGAAACAAGGAAACTCTGGAGCAGAGTTTGTACCCTTTGCCCTTCACTGGCTGTGGTCTCCCTCTTGGAGGATCTCAAGCAGTGCTAGGCCTGCCCCACCTCCTGCCACCCACTCTTCCTCCTTCTTCCTGAGTGTGGAGACAGGCAGGTGGATAGCTCTTTGCTGCTCCTCCTGGGCCCTCCCCTTCTTGCTATTAGGCTGTGAGCTCAGTGAGGAGGCCCAGGTCACATGCCCTGTGTGCTCTGAAACTCTACTGACATTGATGCTCTGCTGCTTCCCAACAACATGCCCAGCAGTGGGGTTTTGCTTAAGGACAGGCCATGCAAACCTGGGGTTTGGTGCTCTTGTGCCTGTCTGTGCAGTTTGAGAGTCTGGGGTCAGGGAGGGGAAGTGGCACTCACTGCATAGGATGGAGGCTTCTAGAGAAAGGTCCCCACAAGGTCGTGCCAACAGAAGTGGCCATGCCTGAGGGAACACAGAGGAGGGAGTGTCCCCTTGCCCTATTCAGGTGTCACCACTGTGTGACTTGACATCAGCATAGAGACAGTCAGTCCTCTGATTATCCTGCCTGCTGATTCACTCTGAGGTCACTGCCTCCAGTACCAACCCTAACTTCAGCTGAGAAGCACCTACAGAAGAGACCATGCTGCCCCTTTTGGTCAACAAATTCTGGACTGTTAGGTCCAAAGACATCTAGTTCCCCTTCACCAAAAGGAACCACTTCCCTTCTGTCAGGCAAAATGGGCAGATAGCTGTGTCTGATGCCTATGAGCACAACAAACCTCGTGCCAGCTTCCTGGCTACTTCAGTATAATAAATGTCGGTTTAAAAATCAGTGAGTTGCAATTAAAAAAAAAAAAAACCATACAGGAGGATTACTAAGTATGGTTTCTGGGACTATCTATCTGCTTGGGCAACCTGTGAGTTGTTAGAAACCGGAAAATTCAAGTGATGAATGAAGTGGTATTTTAAACACTGTATATCAGTCTCCATGGACCTCAAAGCCATAAGCCTTATAGGTCATTAAGATGCAGGGGACACATAGGGACCTGCCAATGACAAACAAATAGGGATAGTTGATGATATGCCAGATTCATTCAAGAGAGCAGTGCAAGGCAGCACATGAAAATCACCCAGAAGATCAGTTACATCAGTCTGATACTTTCAGTTATTATGTAATGAGGGTCAGATATTTTAAAACCTTTATTTGATAAAGGTGGGGTAGTCTTTAGCCAGATTCATTCTGGTGGAAAGGGAAGACATCAAGAGGAACAGGTAAGATGAACGCACATCAGGTGTACTTCAGGAAACCCTATTTTAGATAGGCAAGGCTGGGTCATGTGCATGTCATGCAAGATCGGTCCCTCCATCTCCCCACCCCCCCCCCATTGGTGGACAGATGACAGCCCCAGCTCACTTCTCCTAAGAGGGTTTAGGATCTCGTGGAGGGGTAGGAACTTGACCTGAGATGGAGACATCTGTGAGGCTTGTGAGTTCCCAGTCTGGACACATCCAGGTGAGAAGTCCAGGGACCTTTTAAGGAAACTCCAGGCCAGCACACAGGCAGGGACTAACAAAAGCCTTCCCAGGACTGCTATTACACAAACAGCCTTGGGCAGGGCTCTCAATCTGAGCCCTCTGGCCTCTTTCCTGGCTTCAGTTGAGCAACTTGACCCAGCTCATCTGAGGAAAGGTCACCTGTGTCAAGATTCAAACTAGGAACTGACAGAGTTTCATTGTCCAAACACAGGATTCCAGGACCCTCCCTGCCCTCCTGCAGCCAGACGGGTTCTTTCCCCCTTAGCTGATCAGATATGCCTTATAATGCCTGGTCTCCCCTTTAGGCCTATTTCTTAACCTTTGTCCCGGTGACCATGAAATCCAATTTTAGTTCTTCTGGTGTCTCATTTCCCCCCTCTGACAAGTGCCCTGAAGGCCCAATCACAGGTCTCCCTGCAACTTATTCGCTGAGTTGGACTGCTGTAGGGACAGATATTCCTCTTACTTGCCCTGTTGTAGGGCCAGGTACTGTGCTCTCATGACCATTATCCGGATGGCACCCACTTTTTTCTTGATATGACGTGGCATAAGGCACAACTGGTTTAAACAGAACTAAGAGCTTTTTTCTCCTTCCAGAGAGTTGCCCTTGACTCAGCATTTCAGCCTATAAAGTGGGACAATGGGCAAAGTCATTCTCTACTGTCACTTTTTTTCCTGGTGACATTAGGGACGCTGTTATTGGGGCTTAGAAAGGCTGAAAAGCTAGTCAAAGGCTAGGTAATGGGGCACTTACCAAAAGCATCTGTTTAGCTGATCCAGTTGAAGAGACAGGGAGTAGTCACATCTGGGAGACTGGTTTACATCAACTTCCAGCAATTCCAGCTCTCAGCAACTCTGGATGGAGTCTCTTAGTCAGGTAAAAACCTGCTGAGACAAATACAGACTAGGGACAAAAGTTGTGTCTATAAGAAAGCTGGGGTAGGCTTATGCCTTCGGACCAAGTAAAAGCATGGACATTCTTTTCTCAGTCTAGAAGACATGGTATACAGAGTGGACAGACTTGTTTCTAGCATGATGAGAGGCACCCCCAAGTCTATATTCAGAATACAACCAAAGGGAAATTAAAATCTTGGGCTTGGAACTGATTAGTAAGTAGTCAGTGTTACAGCTTATCAGAACTTTCATCCCTGATCTCTCCTCGGCGTGTTATATGAAGTGGTATTGGATTTTGTCACATGGTTTTTAGCATCTAATAAGATGATCATGTTTTGTTTTTCTTTCCGTTTGTTTATATGATGGATTACATTGATGGATTTTTATATGTTGAACCTCCTCTGCATTCCCGGGATGGAGCCTTCTTGGTCACGGCGAATGATATCTTTGATGTGTTCTTGGATTCGGTGTGTGACTATTTTTCCATCAATGTTCATAAGGGAAATTGACCTGAAATTCTTTTTCTTTGATGGGTCTTTGTGTGTTTTAGGTACCAGAATGAGTGTGGCCCCATAGCGTGAGTTTTGCAATGTTCTTTCTGTGTCTATTTTGTGCAATACTTTGAAGAGTATTGGTATTAGCTCTTCTTTGAAAGCCTGGTAGAATTCTGAGCTAAAATCATCTGGCCATGAGGCTTTCCTGCCCTCGCCCCTGGTTGGGAGACATTCAATGACTGCTTCTTTTCCTTAGGGGTTACAGAGGTATTTAACTTGTTTTCCTGATCTCGATTTAGATTTGGTAAATGGAATCTACCAAGAATATTGTCCGTTTCATTTAGATTTTCCAATTTTGTAGACTATCGTTTTTTGAAGTAAGACCTAATATTTCTTTGTTTTTTTTCCCCCAGTGTCTGTTTTTATGTTCTGTTTTTCCTTTCTGATTTTGTTGATTTGGATATTTTCTCTCTGCCTTTTAGTTAGTTTGGGTCAGTGTGTGTCTTTTGTCTATCTTGTTGATTTTCTTAAAGAACCATCCCTTGATTCCATTCATTCTTCCCCTTGTCCTCTGTTTCTAGCTTGTAGACTTAAGCTTGAGTTTGATTATTTGTAGCCATCTACTCCTCTTGGGTGTGTCAGCCTCTTTTGCTGTGGAAGCTTCCAGAGGAGCTGTTAAGTGGCTAGTAGGGAATGTCCCCAATTTCTGTATGAAGGCGCTTAGTGCTACGAACTTTCCTCTTAGTACTGCTTTCATTGTGTCCCATAAGCTTGGGTGTGTTGTACCTTCATTTTCATTGAATTTTAGACAGTCTTTAATTTCTTTTTCATTTCTTCCCTGGCCCCATTGTCACTGAGTAGGGAGTTGCTCATTTTCCATGTTTGTGTAGGGTTTTTGTTATTTCTGTTGTTGAGATCCATCTTAATCCATGGTGATCTGAGAAAGTACAATGGGTAATTTCATTTTTTGTATATGGTTTGCTTTGTGACCGACTATATACTGACAACTTTCGAGAAGGTTCCGTGGGGTGCTAAGAGAAAGACTATTCTTTTGTGCTTGGGAGAAAACTTCTGTAGATAGCCATTGTGTCCATTGGATTCATTCCATCTGTTGGTTTCATTATTTCTCTATTTTGTTTCTGCCTCAGTGATCTGTCCATTGTGTAGAGTAGGACACTGAATTCTCCCACAATTGAGGTGTCTGCATCGTCGTGTGCTTTTACCTTTAATAAACACTGTGTTCTGGTTTTGCTATTGTTTTTGTTTCAGTTTTTCTCTTTTTTAAAAAATAAATCTGGGTGCCCTTGTATATTGTTCAAAGATGTTCTGAATTGGAATTCTCTCTTGGTAGGCTTTTCCTTTGGTGAGAATGGCATATACGTCTCCATCTCTTTTCATTAATTTTGGTTGTAATTCTATTGCTTCATGCTGTACTAGTCTATTAAAGAGCTGGCTCTGGAGTTGGATTAGATACCCCGTCACCCTACCTAAGCATGCTTGTTTTATAATTTCCTCCAACATACCTGTCCTGGGTCAGGAGACCATCTGACACTAGGACAAAGAAGAAAACAAACCTACAAAGCCCAAGAGAAGACACTAGGTGAGTTGAAAGGGCTAAAATATAAGTTGTACCGTAGGATCTTAAAGAAAAAAAATCTTTTAATATGTATTTATTATTTAGACAGCATGTGTGCCTGCATGCCAGAAGAGGGCACCACATCTCACTATAGATGGTTGTGAACCACATGGATAATTGCTGAAAATTGAACTCAGGGTCTCTGAGCCAGGACTTGTAGTCTTATTGAATAACATTAAAAATCCCTAAGAAAACTGAAACAACCTGCTGTTAGCTTTTTCTGAGTTCCTGTGGATGTTGGGTTTTTATAGTTTTCTGTTTAATGTCTTATAGGATACGGATAATTCTGTTATTCTACAACTGAATGGCCTTCATGACAAATACTGAATAAGCTTTTCAGGGAATCTGCCTACATTTGCAGAAACACACAAATGGGTTAAAATATAAAATAAAACCCTCAGTCTAACTATCTTGTTTGTAAGGATGAAACAAACTCTATTTTGAAAAAGAAACTCCATTTTGTAAAGGAAACTCCATTTTGTGTTAAACTTAGCCAAGGGCTGAACCCAGATTCCAAATTAAGCACAAACTAGTCTAAACAGAAAAAATATTCCCTGGCAACACAATCAACTCACCTTGGGAAAGTCCAAATACATGCTCTGCTGGTCAAGCTGAACATCACGTGGTCTGGCACATAGCAACAACCAACTAGGAGAGGCCAGGCCAAAGTTCCTAATGCCCCCACGACTGCTTTGGCCAATCTTTTCTATAGGCCAACTGGCCCCTGCACCTATTACCTAACCATGAAACTCTAAGTCTTATAACTCTCTGCTCGCAGCCTTTCTACCCAGATGTCATCCATTCATATACTATAGAATACATTTTCTTGCCTAAAACCTAGAACAGGCCCCTCTCTATTGAGACTCCAGGCCAATTTCCTGCACCTGCTGCGTCAGTGCATTGGAGCTGTCTCCTGGGTTTGAACCTGCAATATAAACACATTCTTGCCACTGCATTTGGACTCGGCTCTTGGGTGGTCTGTTCAGAGAGTCCCTCAAAATTTGGACATAACATTGTTAATAACTCCAAATATGCCTACTTAAGATAACCAGAGCTGGATTTGTGAACACCTAATAGTCCTTCCAAAAAGGAGATAGGTAAGACGATTGGCCCTTCCTGGGAATGTCCAGTGCAAATGCAGCCCACCTAGGAAAGCACTCACAGCCCCACCCACAAGAGTTGCTGCAGCACACACAAACAGGCTCCCTCTTCTCCACTGCATTCAGTAGTTTGGCCAACACTTTACACTTCACCCAGCCCTCAACGTGTCCATCAACTGGCAAGACAGGAGGCAGACCTGTCACTGCTCAAAGCTCCTACCTTGGCTTGCAAGCTCTGCCCACTATGCCTACATCATCAGCCTCAGCTGCACCTCAGCATCAAGCCCAGCCAACCACTACTACCTAAGTCATCACTGCCCACTCACAACACCTCCAGCACAAGCTACCCCAGCAGAGACAGCTTCTGTCCCCCCACCTACACCTACTGCTCTTTAACTAAGCACTCACAGCATCTCCCTGAGAATTTACAATACTTACCCCCGCCCCCGCAGACAGAGCTCTCCACCCGGTGTTCGCAACCCCCACACCAGCTATGTATGTTATGGTTCCATTCCTAACAGTAGCAAAATTCCACTTTGAAATAGCAACAAACACATGAGGGACTGTGTTAAAGAGTCACAGCATTAGGAAGGTTGAAACCCACTGCCCTTCCCTGACCTTTGCAACCACAGCCCCCACCCACTACTCTACCTCAACAGGTCACAGTGCCCCACTGCTACAGGTGTTTTCTGAGAAATGAAGGTCATGTGAGGATTCAGCCTTCTGTCCCCTCCTCAGAAAGTGACCACTCATATCATAGTCTTGGCCTGGTGCTCTGCATTCCCTGCTCCCTTATCTCACCACTCAGACAGCCCAGCCCACAACAACTGCCACAGCAGAAACATCCCTGGGCCCCCTTTTCCTTCAGCGGATCTGGGCAACATTAAGTGGGGACCAAAACTTACCCAGACACAATCCAGCACTCAGAGAAAGGCCAGACCTCACTCAAGCCCTGCATCAGCAAGAGAGCTCAGCCCACTACCCTTCAGTCAGCTCTCACAACCCCACACTAATATATACCTACACAGCCCTGTCCTGCTCTTAAGGGGACCCTGCCTCCTCTCAGGTCAACATCCAGAGCCCAGCCCAATTTTGTAAGTGATCACCTAGCCTCCCACCCTGGCAGCCCCTTACCTCCACACTGCAAGATCCATAGCCACGCCCCCAACACCTCTCCACTTCCTGCTTCCCTAGTAATCAGGTGGGCCCCTCACACCCAGGTTGTCCCTCACACCCCTGTCTGACTCTGTCTACCTCCTTGCTTCAGCTCTAAGCATTTCAGAACACTGCCCCTCCCCCACACTTGCTCCCCCTGGCCAGTACCTGTTACCAAGGACACAAAGTTCCCTTCTCTAGCTCTTACTAGGTCCAGATCCACCCACCCTTCACCCTAGCATACAAGACACGCCCACCACTATGACCTCAGCAGTCACAGCCCCACCCACAAGACCAGCACCAGTCCTCCTGGTGCAGGGCACCCTATCCTTACTTCCAAGGTTTCTCATAGACTCCTTCTCCATTCAGCCCTGGCTCATCCCCTGACACTCCTTTTTGACTTCTTTCTGGGCCAGCTGTTATGGAGCCTTGCCCCTGCCCTCTTTAGAGCTCCTCAGGATGAGCCTGATCCAATGGTGTCCCCTAATGGTTAGAGTAGCCTGCAGCACTGAAATCACAAACTGCATGTCTGCAGAAGACCAAGTCTTTAATCCCACCACTTGGGAAGCAGAGGCAGGCTGAGAACTGTGAGTTCCAGGCCAGCCTGGTCTAGAAAGTGAGTCAAGACAGTCAAGAAATCCTGTCTTGAAAAACCAAACGATCAAACAAAATAATGTTAAGAAGAAGATGAAGGAGGAGGAGAGGAAGAAGAAGAAGAAGAAGAAGAAGAAGAAGAAGAAGAAGAAGAAGAAGAAGAAGAAGAAGAAGAAGAAGAAGAAGAAGAAGAAGAGAGGGATGAGCAAGGCTCAGGATCCAAGGCTCCTCAGGTCCTCAGGGGTTGAGGCATCCCTTCCTAGCAGCAGCAGCAGCTGGAGAAGGAGCCCACGGAAGATTTTTGAGCAGGAAAGCTGGAAGACCTTTCTTTGCCAGCTCTGTTCTGGAGAAGACTGGTAACTTACAAAGCTTTTCTTTGTCTCCCACTTTTTGTGAAGAGAACCTCTTCCTATCTACACACCCCATTAACAATGTGCTTCAAGCTCCTCATTCAGCAGACAGTGTTGTTTACTAAAGGGTACAAGACTTTGACAATGCACTCCCGTTTGTCCCTTTAGATGTCTGAAGACAGGCAGGCCGGGAGGCAGAGGAGAAGCCAGTTTATGTCACATACATGTGTCACCACCTTAAGCATGAATCATTTCTCTCTATTCGGGTCCTGCCACAGCACAGCACACCTTTCGCCAGCCACTTCTGTCATTCTCTGCATCACAAAAAAAGACCAGTAGAACGTGGTGTGGTCAGTACAACTGTGTTTCAGATTGGCTAGCCTAATCCATGTTGTTTTAGATATATGGCTACTTCAACTTCCAGAGAGAAGCCAGAGCTCCTGGGGAATATTGTCAGGAGCAAATTGATTAACATGGCTGTGGTTCGTGAGGCACGATCTCCATTCAAAGTGCAGGGCCACATCCAAAAATGGATGAGGCATTTCCTAACAGAAATCCCCCTAGGTTACATAAGGCCAAGAAAGATGACATAAAGTTCCAACAGGGGGTTCCCAACACACAGACATCTGCAGGCAACCTTTCCCCAGGGCTTTCTAGTACACTGAAAAAGAGCAACATCCCTGTAAGTGCCCCTGACACCTGCCCACCTCAGGAGACAGGTGGCCTGAGCAGAGAGGGCACATCTGATCATGGGACTGTTTCTCCATCAGCTACTGGTAAGATGGAAGGGGCAGGGCCTACATCAGGGAGCTCCTCAGCACACCTCAGGTACAAGATGTCTATGTAGAACACTTGCCATTCCATCATGAAAGCTGACCTCTCAACCATCTCCCTAAGAGAGTCAGCTGAGGAGGAAGAGGAGGAGTGAGAGAGAAGAGGAAGGAGAGAAGAGAAGAGATGGAGAAGGAGAAGACATATGCAGATAACACAAGTATAATCTGCGCACTGTTCAAAACAAAACAAGCTCAGGAAAACCCTTCCACTAAAGACTGGGGGAAAAAAAATCACCATTTTTCTGAAATTGGGCCAGTTTCAGTTCTTACCACATTAAAACCAATCTTGTGGTGCTGAATAAACATCTTAAAGTTGAGCCCAGAGTCTGAGTGCTATTGCTAGCTAACCCTTGGCTCTATTCGAGAGGCCAGGCTTCCACACCCTTGGGTCAGCCTTACCTTTCCATGGACAGCAGATGCAGTTTTATGTCCTCAGCAAACTGGATGCATAAGGCTATAGCTACTGAGGCGGTGGTGTCTCCTCACACTGCCCAGGTATCTAGAAGCAGGAGATTCCATTCTCCTGCCCTCTGCAGATGTCGCCAGGAAGTTTCTGAGCAGCAGCCAAGGGTCAGAGCCAAGCATCCCTTAGCCCTGTATAAGCACACCTCAACTACTGCCTGTCTGCTAAGAGATGGACACTACTGTACCCTGGCCTGCGTGATACAGACCTTTTTGCTCAGGCGTGTTGTGGTAGGAAATTGCCTCATACATGAGGAAGACAGACACTAGAACCTTTGCAATGGAACCTGCAAAGGCTTGCTAGAAATGTCCTCCACTTACACTTTTGGGGGGCATTTTGAGACCTAGCTTCTAGGAATCGGGGTCAGAACAAAAGGGCTAGTGCACAGCAGAATTTTAGCAGACCCATTGTATCTAGCCTGAATCTGGAGTGACAGCAGCTAAGCTGTGTGAAGCTGCCTTTGGTCAGTGATCATTATCTCAGAGTCTTTGTGTTATTGTCTTGAAGGTTTCTCAGAGCCTTTGCATAAACCCAGTGCTCTGACCTGTCTGGCAACCCAGGAAGTCTCATATGCCTGAGGTGATGGCTCATTCCAGGTAGCCCCTGGATCACATAGGAACTTTGGGTGTGTGGACATTGACTCCCAAGAGATGCCTTTTCTTATTTTGAGACAGGGTTTCTCTGTTTTAGGCCTGGTTGTCCTGGAACTCTGTCTGTATACCAGGCAGGCCTTGACCTCACAGAGTTCTACCTGCTTTGGCATCCCCTGAGTGAGTGCTGTGATTAAAGGCAAGTGACACCTTTTTTTGGTGTGTAACAGTGAAAAGAGAATTTAGGTCCAGGTGTCATGGTGCAAGCCTGTGATCTCAGAACTAAGGGAGGCAGAAGCAGACAGATCAAAGTGAAGTCCAGGCTCTGACTTCAATTTCCAGCAACTAACCATGGTGGTTCACAACCATCTATTGTGAGAACTGGTGCCCTCTTCTGGCGTGCAGGCACACATGCTGTCTAAATAATCAATATGTCTTAAAGGTTTTTTTCTTTAAGATCCTAATGTACAGCTTATATTTTAGCCCTTTGAACTCACATAGTGTCTTTTCTTGGGCTGTTTAGCTGTGTTTTGTATCTTTGTCCTAGTGTCAGATGGTCTCCTGACCCAGGACAGGTATGTTGGAGGAAATTTTAAAACAAGCATGTTTGGGTTGGGGGACGGGGTGTCTAATCCAACTCCAGAGCCAGCTCTTTAATAGAGTAGTACCGCATGAAGCAATAGAATTTCAACCAAAATTAATGAAAAGAGATGGGGAACAATATGCCATTCTAACCAAAGGAAAAGCCAACCAAGAGGGAATTCCAATACAGAATATCTTTGACTAGTATACAAGGGCCTGATTTGTGGAGTTGGTACAGTCCCATCAATGGTTAATTTCTTTTTTTAATTTTAATTTTATTAATTTATTCAGATTACAAGTCAATTGCTATCCTGTCACTTGTAGCCTCCCATTCCAACATCCTGCTTTCACTCTATTACCCTCCACTAGGTCTGAGACAGAGCAGGACCTCCTCCCCCACTATATGGTCATAGGCTATCAAGTCTCCATATGCTCCTTGACTAGGGCCTTTGCAAAGGTGCCACATTGAGGAATTCCCCACGGAAAAGAGGACTGCTTAAATGAGAGGATAAAACTAGGTCGCGAGAGGGGCTGCGGAAGATTGGCTGCGCTTAGGGGGACCCCAGGAGTATAGTCCAGTGGCTGTGGTGTGTTCTGCCCCAGAGCAGGTCTTCTGGTGGGAATGAGACCCTTTCCCTCCCTAAGGTCCTTCCTGGTGAAAATCAGCCCATGGGGTCTACTTCAGAGTTTTCTAGAGAGCAGAGGTCACATGAATTTCCTGGTCAATGTGCAAGTCAGGGCCTCAGGGCTGAAGCACAGGCCAAAAGGGTCAAGCAAGTGTGCATCTTGTTCTGGGTCCTAAAGCAAAGTTCACAGTGACTGTGGTCATAAGCCCCCTCAAACCTCTGCATCCCCATCTACATCCATGGAGATATCTGAAACCAGGACCTGGGGTGCCAGGAGCCAATTTATGAGGTTCCTGAAGGGAAGGAGCCAGGTGGTTTATCCAGCATTCTGGGGACTTGGGTTGGGGCTCAGAGCTATTTTGTGACACAAGTATTCCAGCATCTGGGGACTTGATGGGGAAGCCATTTTGTTTCATGCCCAACAGGGAGAGGCTAAGTGAAATGGGCAGGTGAGTTTTTTTGGCACCCAGGGACTTGGGGCAAGGGTTCAGAACCATTTTGTGATGCAAGAATTTCAGCATCCAGGGATTTGAAGGAGGTGCCATTTTGTGCCATGCCCAAGAGGCAGACTATGTTGCGGCCCTTTCTGAGTCACAGTGGGCAGTTTATAGCTGGAAAAGGCCCTTTTCCGGATCTAGACCTTTTAAGAGAATGCATGTTGACACTGGTTTGTGTATCTCCAAGGGCCTCATGAGTGTTGGCATGAATGCCTTGCCTGGGGCCAATCTCAGGGGTCCCAAAGGCAGCATGAAAGTGAGCATAGGGGGTGGGGAGGCCAAGCACCAGCGAGAGGGGCCCAGGATGTTTCAGCTCTTCCCCTGTGTGATCACTGCAACAAACAGGGTCCCAGTAGCCAGAATCAGCCTTCACCTGCCACTCCTTGTGGACACAAAGCTAAAGGGCTGATTTTTTGGAGGTGGGGTTACTCCCTACAGTGTCTTAGCGCTCACTGTGTGTGTGGGACCCAAGAGGACAGCAGAAGCCGCACTCCACCTCGCAGGAAACTCTGGACCCGGGAGACAAGGTTCATACCACACTCTCACCTGGTTCTCAGGCTTGGGGCCAGTTTTGGGTTTCAGAAGCAGGCAGGGCCCCAAGCCAGACCCCAGATAGACAGGTAGACAGGGAAATTGAAGCTACATTGTATTCTGTTGAGGCTCTAAGAAACCAGCCTAGGCTAACTTGAGGTAATTTCCCTGCTCTGCCTTCCATGTCTGTGTCTTAGGACTTGAAAGTATGAGAGCTGTGTTGTTAGCTTCCTGCTGCTTAGAGATTGCCTGAGGGCCAGCTGACAGGGAAGATCTCCTTCTCTGCCATTTCCCATGCAAAAGAATTTCCTGGAGGGCAAGGAAGGCTCTCAGAGGCAAGGTGACAGCACAAGCTGAACTGAAGAGACAGTTTTTACACACACACACACCACACACACACACACACACACACACACACACACACACACACACACTTCAGACGGCAGGCTCTCACCGTAACACAGAAGAGACAGACACACATAGGGAGAGATACACACAATAGAATCACAAGGCAGCTTTCAGGCAGGCACATGTTCAGACTCATACAATCAAGGGACCCGAGACCTTAGACACAGGGAGCATGAAGTAATGAATTCAAATCTGGGCCCATCCTTGGAGTTGGAGCCCAGTAAGAACAAGGAAGGGTGAGTTTATTTAGCAGTAGTAAGTCTCAGAGGCTGAAAACATCTTAGGCCTGGTTAGAGTGTACAGAGGTAAGGAGCTTCCAGGGCCAGGCCTAGGCTAGCAGACAGAGGCAATAGTCCTCTGAGACAACAGTTGAAGCAGGCAAATAGAAGAGCCTTTCACAGAACCCCATTCAGAGCTTCTGGACCAGCCTCCCTCTATTCTACTTTTGCTGCTGTGTCTTAGGTGGACACCTTCCCCATGTCCAGGTCCCATTGTAATTCTTCCTTAGTCAGGCAAGATTCCTATGAGCCAACTGCTGAGCCGAACGTGCAGGCTTTATTATCTGTACCAGTGGCCATAAAAGTATCACCATAGCTAGGGGATGCGCCATTGCAGGCCTCACAGAGGAAGATGCTCGTGCCTAGATTCCCCTGGCAGATACTGCACTACAACCAATCTCTTTTACTCTGTCAGTTTCTTTTAGGTCTCATGTGCCAGGTGACTTTCACGGAGGAGCTGGGCAGAAGGGATTGTCCACCCCAAACACAGAAGACACATAACAAAGAGAAATTCCATTTAGTTTGGCTTGTTGAACCAATGAGTTTAGTGAGGTCACCACAGGACTGTGGATAACTCCAAAGCAACTATAACATTGGGGGAATCTGTGCTCACTGAAAAGCAGGCACAGTATGGAAACATTCCACTCAGCTTCATAAGAAGTTACAAAACAGGGAGTCACCCAAAGCAGGGATCACTGTCACAAATTTATACCACTGAGGGCTTCCTGCGGCCTATATACAGGCACATATGCTCTTCCAAAGATTCCTACCCTAGGCAACTGTTTCATAGGTGAAAAGAGGAGGAGTTTGCGGACCAAGGGCCCCTTGAGGATCCCATGACCCCTGCCAAGTCCATGGGTTCTTTGAGGCCTCAAAGCTCCCCTTTCCCTTTTTGAGGAAACCTTAGTAGCCCCAATCTCCACAAGGACTTGTGCAGGTGCTTAGAGATGTACTACCTAACCATCATGTCCAACCTTGGGCAAACAGCCCCAGCAGGCTGAGGGAGGCTAGCTTCCCATGATGACCGTCCTGGAGTAGACTGAAGTCAGCTCTATGTTCTGCTCAGGGTTTACACTCCCAATCCCTTTGTCCATTCAGAAACATTCTTTTTTTTTTTTTTTTTTTTTTTTTACAATCTTTTGGTTTGTTTGTTTCTTTGCGACAAGATTTCTCTGTGTACCCTTGCCTGTCCTAGAACTCAATCTGTAAACCAGGCTGGCCTCAAAGACACATAGATCTGCCTGCCTCTGCCGCCTGAGCTCTGGGATTAACGGCATGTGACATCACCAGCAGCTCAGACACTCCTTAAAATGGGAAGGATTCTATAGCAGCTACAGTGGCTACATCAACCCAAATGAATAAAGGCACTTCAAAAACGCTGACTTTCACAATCTCTTCCCCACCAGTCCCTTCCCACTCAAGGGCTCTGTCCCTGTACCTGAGTGGTCACCAGAGTTAATAGGCTACTGCCATAGTTTGGATGTTGAGTATCCTCCAGTGGTCCATTGTGGCAGGGGTCTGCATTATTAAGGCATGCCTCTGACAGACTGTGGTGGCTCAGGGCAGAATGTCTCCCTCTTCTCTACCCTGTTCTGTGCTTTATGCACTTGGGCCTGTCACACTGGCCTGCCAGGATGTGTTATTGTCTCCTGAGCAGAAAAAGGCATGGGAAGAAACTGAGATTCCTGTCCTTGGAAACTGACTCAGATATTTCACTGTGGTTTCTCTACGTGGGAAGGACACAGACTGCTTAACTGAAAAATCCCACAATTCAGAGTCGTCCAAAGCCCTACACTTTATTTATTTCCATGCAGGAGCTTACTGATGAAACCAAGCAACAAAGAGGAGGGCAGAGCCAACAGTTAAAAAGCCTCAGGATAAAGGAGGAAGCATGCACCCAGATATGGGACATGAGTAAAACTGGTAAGCCTCCTGGACAGAATCTTATTCAAGTCCTCTTCCACTAAGCATGGGAGGCGTCCTCTCTGCACTACCACTTTGAAACAGGGTGCTGGTCTTCAGAGAGGTCAAACTGTGCTACATACTGGGAGGCGGGGCACCACTCCTGTTCTATCTGGTTGTGCTTTCCCAATGTAAATCTGTATCTCCCTCTGTAGACTGGTACTGGAGGCAAATGAACACACCACAGCCCTCTGCTGTCCCTCATCTGAGTGGAGTGAGGCTTCCTTCCACCAAACCTTCCTACACCTAGACTCAGTCAATAAACACATGTGCAGTAGAGCCTATTACTATGTTCAAAGTAGCACCCAACATGTCAGTGATGGTGCAAAGCCCTAAGCAGGAGGACTTTGGCTGGGTGAGCAGAAGGATTATTATTGGGTAAAGGGAGGCCAAAAGCCTGTTTTCTGCTTATGGGGAGCCTTGCTTAAAGTAACAGCAACCTCCCTTAACCTGCCCCAGAGGACAAAATTCTTGGCAAGGGCATTAGTTCAGGGTCAATCCAATTGTCCTGTACCAGTTCAAAGAACCCAGCCTATGGACCATTCTAAAAATAAATGTGCTTCCTTAGCTACCAGTTTGATTCTGCTCTCTTCTAGGAAGAGAGAGAGAGAGAAAGAGAGAGAGAGAGAGAGAGAGAGAGAGAGAGAGAGAGAGAGAGAGAAGGAGGGAGTGCCTCTGCAGCTTGATCTCCAACAAGCCTTTCTTTCTACTAATGTAGCAGGGTAGTTAACTGTGTCCTCACTTATACCTATTAGGTTTGGATGGCTTCAGTCATGTCTAGCTAAGCAAGTAGAAATTCTCCTGAGGATTTAACTAAAACTATTTTATTTTACTTATACTCCTCCTCCTCCTTGTTCTCTCTCTGTATCTCTCTGTATTTCTCTGTATCTCTCTCTCTCTCTTTCTCTCTCTCTCTCTCTCTCTCTCTCCTTCCCTCCCTCCCTCCCTTACTGAGTGTGGGTGGTTTGCTGTCAGGCAGTGTCCATATGAAAATAATCAGTGAACAACTTGTGAGAATTGCTCTCTCCTGTGGAGGGCTGGGTTGAGCATCTGAGGCTTTCCCTGACGCCCAACTATATTTGGAGAAGAGGCTTTGCTCCTTCTTTAAACCAAGAATATGCTTAGAGGAGCCAGTAATGGTTTGGAGCCAAGGACTTGAGGACTTTTCTCTGAGGCCCCAATATAACCAGGAATATGCTTGGTAGAGCTGCTAAAGGCCAGAGCCAAGCCTGGCTACATATTCTGAGGACCCCACTTTTCCCAACATAGCTTCTTGCTGATTTTATCCCATTTCACCCCTGTAAATAATCTATAAGATGCTGTACCTTTTTTTTTTCTTCAAGACAGGGTTTTACTTTGTAGTCCAGGACTTGCAGAAACTTGCTCTGTAGAACAGGCTGGCCTTGAACTCAGAGATCCCCCTGCCTCTGCCTACAAACATTGGGATTAAAAACGTGCACCGCTTGGTGGTGCATGCTTTTAACCCCAGCACTCGGGAGGCAGAGGCAGGCAATCGCTGTGAGTTCAAGGCCAGCCTGGTCTACAAAGTGAGTCCAGGATGGCCAAGGCTACACAGAAAAATCCTGTCTCGAAAAACCAAAAAAAAAAAAAAAAAAAAAAAAGTGTGCACTGCCATGTCCAGCGATGTTGTGCTTGTTAAGAAGCTTGTTTGGCCTAAGAGATCGCTTTTACAAGTCCTCCTGCCCACAGGTTTACCTTCCCTATTTCTAGTTTTTCTATCTTTCTTGTCTCCTGGCACCTCCCTCTCAGGACCTTGTTACTGAAGAGTGACCTGCAGGATCAGTCAAACTGCCACCTGAACGGGTGTACCTGAGTACAGGAGAGAGACTAGGCATTCCTGTGATACCTCTATCCATATCTGTATACTGATTACACATATATACATGAGAAGTGGTGCCCGGCAGAGAAGAGTCAGCAGTAAACATGGGACAGCCAAATTCTGAAGAGGACATTAGCAGCATTAGATCCTTTGCTTCTGCACTCTAGTTCTTATAATAAATTATTAAAGCACTTCAAAAGCTTCTTTATTTTCATTCTAAAAGCCTGCCCTTGCTTCCCTGACAAAGTTTCTGTGAATTTAAAGGCATAAGAACATGCAAGTAAAACTCAAAGACAGAATACCACCTATGAGGGCCAACTAAGCTTCTGCACCACCTACCCCCAGCAGGGGCAGAGCCTAGAGCAAGAGAGCAAGCAAGGGAGGGATAATTTGCACTAGGAAATTTGCTTTAAAATTGCTTAGATCCACAGGATGAAGTTAATTTAAATGTAGTGCAACACCCCCAAATTTCTGGTTACTCCATAGACCAAAGCAGACTGGAGGAGAAAACATTAAAAAAAAAAAAAAAAAAACTTTAAAAGGTGTAGGAACAAAGAGTGACATCAGTGCTTAAATTACTTCGTTGGTGTTATGTTTTTGTTTTTGTTTTTGGTGAAACGGTTATAAAATCTCCAAAAATGGCTCCTACTGGTTCCTCTGAGCCAATGCTCCTACCACAGGAGGGGTTTTCCAGACCAATGGGCTAAAGACAGGAAGAGATACATGAAAATGTAAGAGAATTACAAAGAACAGTTGCAGTGGCTGGGTGGCTCTGAAGGCCCCTGCACTAGCTCCAGGAAGTGATCAGAACCTACAGCAGGGGAGGAAGTTTGCCTGTGTGGGGGCTGTTGTTTAGTTATTCACTCACTCACTCACTCACTCACTCATTTTCTTTACATCCCTACTGCAGCCCACTCCCTCCTCTCCTCTGTGTCCCACCCTCCTACCCTCTTTTCTCCCTCAGCCCCCTCCCCTTCTCAGAAAATGAGAGCCCCCACCCATCAACTCACCTCAGCACATCGAGTGTGTTTTTAAAGGTGGCCTAGATGCTGGTGGCTGGGGGCACAAAGGGTGGGGTGACTGGCAGCCTGGCAGCCTGGCCTTAGGCCCCAGACCCTCCTCCACCCCAAGCCTCTCAGGAGAGCCACTTGCTAGTGAAGCTGAGCCAAAGCCATGGTCTGGCAAGTGGCATAGAGCAGGTAGGACAAATGTGCCTGAGAGGGCACAGGCAGGCGCTGACACACACAGCTTCATAGTGACAATGCTAAAATGTTTCTGACCTTCAAGTCCTTTTTCTATCTTCTCTCGTGCTCTGATTAATTTCTACACATCAGATTTTACCACCTCAAACGTCCAATGGGGAACACTCTCTTGGATGCAAGGAGGTCTAATGAGCTCAATCAGCTCCCATCAATCCAAGCAGAGCACCTGCTGCTCTCAAAATGACCTGTGGCATTTAAGCCAAAGGGCTGACTCTAGAATGTGGGATTTGACTCTCCCATTTCAGGTTCATAGGTGTTTTTTCTTTCTCCGTAAGTCCTTAAACCCCCTTTCCTGGGACAGTCAGTCAGAATAGCCTTCTGTCTCTGTGACAGGGACAAGGAGAACAGAGCAGCCTAAGAGATAAATACAAAAAACAAAGGCTAAAACTGAGCAGGTAACATGTCCTTGAAGAGAGTTACAATGTATCCATCCTTCCTCTCTTCTCCACCCACCCTATCAACTACCTATGAGAGCAACTTCCTGGACCCAAAGAGATGTTTATGTTCTGACTTTGATGTTATGTTTAGTTTTATTTTGACACAGTTTTACACGATACATAACAGTAACGTAGTACTTCCAAAAACTAATAGTTTACCACTGACAAATTTCAACAACAACAGCAAAATACTTAAAGTTGCTGGGTGTAAAGAGCTGCTAAAGGAAGGTAGCCTCTGTTGGGTCTCAATTCCCTAAAGAGTAGTTAGTTGTTCCAAGCAGGCTGTCTCAGAAATTTTATATAAAGGTGGGATGGGGCATTCTCAATAGTACTATTAAATATTGTGGTATTAATAAATAAAAATGTGATGCAGCCTAAAATAAAAATATTTTGATATATAAAGGTTTGTATATAAAGATTGAGGTGGATATATATTTGCAAAAAAAAAGTAAGAAGCTTTCTCATAACCTATAAAATCCCAAGTAAGTTATGTAAAGTACACAGAGAATGCATAAGCTATATAAGGCATATGAAGAATAAAAATTAAAGGCAATATTATGCTGTTAAAGATTATAAGGTCCATCTTTAGGATCAAAAACACGCTGTGAAGTATATCAAATAAAGGTTTTAAAATATCTGACTGTCATTAAATAATAACTGAAAGTATCAGATTGATGTAATTGATCTTCTGGGTGATTTTCATGTGCTGCCTTTCAATGCCCTCTTGAATGATTCTGGCATATCATCAACTATGCCTATTTGTTTGTCATTGGGAGGTCCCTATGTGTCCCTTGCATCTTAATGACCTATAAGGCTTATGGCTTTGGAGTTCATGGAGACTGATATATACTGTTTAAAATATCACTTCGTTCATCACTTGAATTTTCCGGTTTCTAACAACCCACAGGTTGCCTGAGCAGATAGATAGTCCCCAGGTTGCAATAGAGAGCCAATACTCTGCTTTCAAAGCACAATCCCCCTTTGGGTGCTGTGTTTCATGGCTCTAACATGGTCCATGGTTCTAAAGGACTCTGTGCCTCTGAATGGACAACCAGAGGGGCTGGTTGAACTATTCTGGGTGTGCCCACCTGGTAGGGGTTGATATCCTGAGTTCCCCTCATTGAACTCCATCCTATTCTAATGTCTACAAAAAAAAAAAAAAAAAAAGAGAGAGAGAGAGAGAGAGAGAGAGAGAAAAAGAAAAAAACAAATGAAATAGACTCAACTAGACCTTTGGCCATTAGCCACAGCTCTGGACCTTGTGATCCTCTATGGGACTTTTAGAGAGGAAAAACAACCGTAATATGTTTGGAATCAGTGCTTATGTTAGCCCTTCACATATATTATTTACTCAGAATGTCCCTCTGCTCCAAAAAGCAGGGAATGTTTCCAGATTATTTGTATCAGCTCTTTGTCTCTAATTGTGTAGATTTCCCATCCGAATGAGCCAAAGATACATTGTACAACTTACAGCATTTAATCTGCTTTACAACCCTCCACCTCCATTCAATATTATGATTAGAATATGTGTATTGATAATTCTTTTCACAATCCTAGAAGATATTTGTTGGTTGGAGGACATAAAAGTCTCTTGGATATTCAGATACCTGTAAACTCATCTCAACTTTACAATATATATATAACTAAAAAGGTGAGAACTTCTGAGGCCTGGACTGATCAACCGAGGCTTTCCCTGAGGCCCTGACCTATAGACAAGGCACTATATCCTTCTTCTCAAAATTAGCATCCTGTTTGGCAGAGCCAGTAATAGCCTGGGGTCAGGCCTTGGGAGCTTTCCCCCCAGAAGCACTGATGTATGGGGAAGGAATGTAGCTCAGTCTCTAAAACTAGAATTATGCATAGTAGAGCTGGTAATGGCCTGGGGCCTGGGCTGGTTCTTTCTCCTGCTGCTTCTTGCTTCTGGTGCTACCCTTGCTGGTTTGTCACGAGGTCATGAGAAAAGAAGTGATGAGAAGACAGTGTTGTTTACTAAAGGGTACAAGACTTTGACATTGCACTGCGTTTTGTCCCTTTAGACGTCTGAAGACAGGCAGTCAGGAAGGAAGAGAAGAAGCCAGTTTATGTCACATACATGTGTCATCGCCTTACACATAAGTCATTTCTCTTTACTGGGGTCCTGCCACAACACAGCACACCTTTTGCCAGCCACTTCTGCCATTTTCTGCATCACAAAAAAAGACCAGTAGAATGTGGTGTGGTCACTATAGCTACATTTCAAATTGGCTAGCCCAATCCATTTTGTTTTAAATCTATGGCTATTTCAACTTCCAGAGGGACAAGCCAGAGCTCCTGGGGAATACTGTCAGGAGCAAATCGACTAATGTGGCTGTCGTGAGCAAGGCACAATCTCCATTCGCAGGTGCGGGGCCACATCCAAAAATGGATGAGGCTTTTACCTACCAGATGTTCCTCTCGGTTACATAAGGCCAAGAAAGATGACATGAAGTCCCAATAGGGGGTTCCCAACACACAGACACCTGCAGGTAACATTTCCCCAGGGCCTTCTAGTACACCAAAAAAGAGCAACATCCCTGTAAGTTAAGTGCCCCTGAAAACTGCCCACCTCAGGAGACAGGTGGCCTGAGCAGAGAGAGCACATCTGATCATGGGACAGTTTCTCCATCAGCTACTGGTAAGATCGAAGGGGTGTTGGACCCTTGAGTCTACTCGGGTAGGGGGTCATCACGAGAGACCACTGGAGGACCACAGTGTTGATGTAAAAGCACAAGGTTCATTGTTGAAGCCCGTCAGGGGGCCTCAGCACTCACTCGGGAGGGAGGCACACCGAGTTAGTGTTACTGGCCATTTTTAAAGGCTAAAACCGCAAAGGTTAGGAGGGGCTGCGTGCCCTATGTTAGGATTGGCTCTGGTAGTCGGTAAGGGTGCTTGTTTAATTGTTATTGGCTATTGCAGGGGTCGTTGGTCTTGGGGCCTATTTTTGTCAAGGAGGGGTGTTGGAGAGTTTTCAGAGAATTTCCAGATGGTACTTTTCTGAAAATTGTTTACCTTAGTTGAAATTGTTTATCTTAGTTGGTCACTTTGATCTCAGAAACTGGAACTGGCCTTCAATTCTTTCTGGGTCACTTTTCCAAGCTTGCCTGAGTCATGTTCCCAGGCTTAGGCTATGAGAGAGAGAGAGCCTTACAATCCCCCCTTGAGTTTCTGACTGGCCTTAATCTTAAGGCGCGTTTCCAGTTTTTATAATAGAATGTGAAAGCCCCCTTCCCCCGCATTTGGCCACTATGGCTCTTGTTTGGTGTGAGTCAGGGCAGATGTAAGAAGACAGACGTCATAATAAGCTTTTATTTTCATAATGTCACATATCTCCCAGGGGTGAAGACTTAACCTCTTTTTAGGAGACTTTTTGGTGGGACCCTCACTGAGGTTTGAGTGTTTTTCGATATTTTAATTAGCAGGAGTTTTTGTAGCCAATTTACATAAGTCAGGGTATAGTGTAGGCCACCAGGTCTATAAGGGGGCTATGGACAAAGTCTCTCATATGGGCTCTCCAATATGGGAGAGCACTTGCCAAGTTAACTTTATGGGCTGGTGGGGATTTGAGGGAGAGTCATAGCCAAAACAAGGTACAAGGGTGAGAAGCAGAATTTTTATAGTCAATCCCGTAATCAGGTAAGTCTTATCTTGAGTGGATCTTGGGAGCGATGGAGCTGTCATCGTGGTGTCTCTGAGGTGGAGTCAAGAGTCGCTGGAGCAGCTTTGCCGTAAGAGGCATGAACCTAGGCAGCTATTTTGTTGACCTTGAGAGCGGTGGGTGTGGTGAGCAGGACGATGTAAGGCCCTTTTTATCAAGGTTCGAGTCCTTGAGACCGATATTGACGGATGTAGACAGAGTCACCAACGTGGAAGGGATGTCTCGCTGTCTGAGAGTGGCCAGGTTTGTAAAGTTTGGCCAGTGGGGCCCAAACCTGGGCTTGAACCGCCTGGAGTCTTTTAAGGCAGGCCTGGGAGACGAAGGCCGGCCCCTTATCTGACCCCATTACCTTGGGAAGTCTAAACCGAGGAAAGATGTCTTGTAGGATGGCCTTGGTTACTGTTGGTGCTGTTTTTTACCGGGTGGGGAAATGTTTTATTTATCTTGAAAAAGTGTCTATAAAAACTAATAAGTATCGATAACCCGCAACTGGGGGCTTTACCTCGGTAAAATTTACTTTCTAGTAAGTTCTTGGTCTGTCTCTACGGACTCTGGTCCCTTCTGGGGCTTGGTTCTTGCCAGCATTGACTTGTTGACAAGCCTGACAAGTAGTTACAGTTTTATCAACCAGGGCAGCAGCTCTAGGGATGATGAATTCTGTCTTATCTAGGATCTGTCCAAGATTTTTTGATCTTAGGTGGGTCTAGGTATGTATTTGTTGGACCATGGCAGCTGCATTGAGGGCCGGCAGAACAGTTTTACCGTCTTTTTGTCTAATTTTTGGAAACTGGGTCAAATATAGCTCTTAGAGCTTGGGTCTGGGCCTGGTTTTCAGAAGAGTAGTTATAAGCCTTAGGCTGAGGGTTTTTTGTTTTTTTTTTTGTTTTGTTTTTTTGTTTTTTTAGCCCTGATAGACAACACCAGGAGTCCGGACTTGGCTATTTGTTTTGCCACCTGATCTGCCCGTTGGTTGCACATGGCGACAGGATTTTGTTTTGTTTTTGTTTTTGTTTTTGTTTTTTGATGTCCTGGACAGTATATGATGGCCACTTGTTTTGGCAGAAATAGGGTTTTGAGGAGAGCTTTAATTTCAGGCTTATTTTTAATTTTCTTGTTTTTTGAGGTCAGAGTCTTTTTTGCTCATAAATATTTTTATGGACATGAGCAGTGGCAAATGCATATCGGCTATCAGTGTAAATATTAGCTCTCTTGTCTTTGAAAAGTTTTAATGTCTTGGTTAGGGCGACAAGTTCTGCCTTTTGGGCCAAGGTCCTTTGAGGAAGGGCCTGTGTCTAGATGACTTTCTGTCTATTTACCACAGCTGCCCCAGGCCTTCTGGTACCTGAATCTAAGAAGCTGCTGTCATCAGTATACCAAGTATGATCAGCCTCTGGGATAGGGCAATCTTGTAGGTCTTCTCGTGTACCATGTGTCTCTGCCATTACCTGGTGACAGTCATGTGGAGTCTCTTGTGCCTGTCTGGGGCTGGCAACAAGGTAGCTGGGTTGAGAGTCGCTCTTGTCTGTAGAGTTGTGTCTTTTTAGCTGAGGACCATTTATATATTGTAAAAGAGTTATTTTGGGGATCAGTCAAATCTTGGTGGAGCGTTTTATCAAAAAGAGTAGGTGAGTTTTTGAAACCTTGGGGAAGGCGTGTCCAGGTAACTTGCCCCGAGAACCCCAGCTCGGGGTCCTTTTATTTAAAGGCAAAGTATGGTTGGCTCTGAGGGGCTTGATGTCTATGCGAGCCTCTTGGCTCATAGGATATTGTTTTACAGAGACCGGTACAGCCGTGGGTTTGAGAGTCACAATAATAGGAGGCCGCGTATGGGCCAGTCCTAGCCCTCCGGTCTCCGCCCAAGCTTGGGGAAATTGCTGGATCCAGGGGCTGTCTTTAGGAAGGGGGGGTCATTGGGGCTAGTCTGAAATAGCTGGTATTTATCCTGCAATTTGAGGGCGAGGACCTGTATAGGTGCTCTCCCGGAGCCTAATACTGTTGCCCCTTCCTCTGAGAAATGGATTTGAACCCCCAACTTGGTTAACAGATCTCTCCCTAATAGAGGATAAGGACACTCTGGAATTACTAAAAAGGACTGAGTCACAGTACCTGTACCAAGGTTAACAGTCTGTTTGTTGGTCCATTGGTGTAGTTTGCCACCAGTTGCTCCTTGTACCCAGGATGTCTTTGAAGACATTGGTCCTGATGGCTGGGTTAGCACAGAAAGTTGAGTGCCTGTATCTACCAGGAAAGTGATGCGTTGCCCCCCAACAGTAAGAGTTAGCCTGGGCTGGGGGGGGAGGGGGGGCTCCAGAGCCCTGACTTGCCTAGTGACTGGCTTTACCCAAGGCCAGGACAAGAACAGGTTTTTTCCAATCTTTGGGACGCTTAGGGTAGTCTCTTAACCAGTGTCCACGTTTTTTTGCAGTAAGCACATTGATCCTTATCCACACGGGGCCGCCTTCGTTCTCCCCCCTCTCTTGCCTGTTGTCTATATTTAGTAGGTTCTGTCACAACAGCGGCCAAGATCCTACTCAAATGCCTATCTCGCTTATAATCTCTGCGATCCTCCCGTTTCTCCTGTTCCCTTGGTAGCCTAGCTTCCTTTTTCCTCTGGGGTTTTTCTCTTGTTATACACCCTCTCTGCTTCTCTGACCAAATCCTGCAATCTATATGTCTGAATGCCATCTAGTCACTGTAGCTTCCCTTTTATATCTGAGCTGACTGATCTATAAAAGACATGGCCACTGTTGCCTTATGTTCTGGAGCCTCAGGGTTAAACGGAGTATACATGCGAAACCCTTCCAGCAATCTTTCCATAAAGGCAGCAGGGCTTTCTTCCTTTCCGTGAGTAATAGCTCTTACCTTGGCCAAATTGGTGGGGTGCTTTCCGGCTCTCTTGACACCTGTCAAAAGAGCCTGGGGATAGATACAGAGACTTTTCTTACCTGCAGCCATCTCAAAATCCCAATCTGGGCGCGTCAAGGAAAATCCTTCATCTATCTCGTTAGGGAGCTGGGTGGGTGCCCCTTTTGGTCTGGGCACATTTTTCCTTGCTTCTAGGAGGACTCTCTGTTTTTTCTCTATGGTGAGGAGAGCCTGTAGAAGCTGTTGACAGCCATCCCAGGTCTGTTGATGAGTTAAAAGGATCAATAAGGGAAGTTAGGGCCTGGGGGTTTTGTGAAAAGGGAGGATTGTGGGTCTTTTAATTGTATAAATCTGATGCAGGGAATGGCCAGTAATGGATGTCACCACTGATAGTAAGAAGAGGAAACAGTGAGGTTTCCTGGCCTGGATTTCGGTCCTGCTGGCTACACAGGCAGGGAGGAGGAGGGGGCAGGGAGGAATCTGAGGAGGGTCAGGGCAAAGGTGTAAGAGAAGGAGCTGAAGGGGCTGGAGAGGGCATTTGGGTAGATGAGGTAGGGAGAGGGGGGTTAGGGTCAGAGGGAGAACTCAAAGGCATAGGGTAAGGTGGAGGAGGCAGGTCTAGTAGTAGGAGATCTTGCTGTTCATTGTCAGGCGGCACGGGCTTTGGGCGAACTCCTGGGTGTTTTTCGGGTGTCTAGGGAGTCTCAGAAGCTGCAACTGGGAAGAGAGAAGTTGGCAGGGGGCCCAGGAGGAAAGGCTGAGCCAGTGTGGTGGGTCTCTGACCAGGGATTCCCACGTGATTATATATGGGACCTGATCCGGGTGGCCGTGGGACCCAGGTCTGCAAACAACATCTTTAACCTGCAGGATAATAGTAAGGTTAAATGTCCCGTCTCTAGGCCACCCCACGTTGAAGGTTGGCCATTCTGAGGCACAGAAAACCTGCCAACATCCTCTGCGGACATCTATGGACAAGTTATGTGCAGGAGCTTGAACATCCTTGAAATGGTTGAGAGTCAGAGCCAAGGGGGTCGTCACAGTTTGTCCCATGTCAGTACAGTCGAGACAGAGGAAGACAGAGAGTGACAAAACAGAGACAAACAGACAAATAAAACCGAAACCTATCAGCTGTATGGCAAAATATTGGCGCCACAGAACAGAATTCAGATCGAAGGGCAAAACTTTTCTGCCATTCGGATTCGGATTGAGGAGGCCGATGCTGTCATTGCTCCTCTTCCAGACAACCACGGGAGTGTCCTCTAGGGCGAAGGGGGGAAAGGTCTGGGCAGGTCTGCCCCCTTTCTACTCTCAATACTGATTTCTGGGCTGCAGAGGCAAACTGGAAGTGGCTTGCAGACCAGAAAAGCAAGAGCTGGCACAGACAGAAAGGGCAGCCCTCAGAAGCTCCGGGCCACCCGCAGAGCACAAACAAAAGGAGAGCCTGCAGGAGCTAGGGAAGCTCCTAAGTTCCCTGAGAGAGTATAAACAAAGGACAAAGTGAAAGTAACTCATGGTCTCAGAAGTCAGTCCAGTCAGCTGGGCCTGGGCCTGGGCCATTGAAACCTTATAACAAGTGGGTCTGTGATCTCAAGGAGACCCCCAAATCCCGGCGAGCCCCCTCAATGTTGGACCCTTGAGGCTACTCGGGTAGGGGGTCGTTGTGAGAGACCACTGGAGGACCACAGTGTTGATGTAAAAGCACAAAGGAGTCACTGTTACAGGCCATTCTTAAAGGCTAAAACCGCAAAGGCTAGGAGGGGCTGCATGCCCTATGTTAGGATTGGCTCTGGTGGTCTCTAAGGGTGCTTGTCTAAATGTTATTGGCTATTGCAGGGGTCGTTGGTCTTGGGGGATATTGTTGGCAGGGAGGGGTGTTGGGGAGTTTTCAGAGAATTTCCAGATGGTACTTTTCTGAAAATTGTTTACCTTAGTTGAAATTGTTTATCTCAATTGGCCACTTTGATCTCAGAAACTAGAACTGGCCTTCAATTCTTTCTGGGTCACTTTTCCAAGCTTGCCTGGGTCACGTTCCCAGGCTTAGGCTGTGACAGAGAGAGCTTACAGGGGCAGTGCCTGCAGCAGGTAGCTCCTCAGCATACCTCAGGTACGCGATGTCTATGTAGAACACTTGCCATTCCATCATGAAAGCTGACCTCTCAACCATCTCCCTAAGAGAGTCAGCTGAGGAGGAAGAGGAGGAGTGAGAGGAAGAGTAGGAAGGGGAGGAAGAGGAGGAAGAGATGGAGGAGCAATAACCAGATAAAACAATTATAATCTGCGCACTGTTCAAAAACAAAACAAGCTCACGAAATCGCAGTCCACTAAAGACTGGGAAAAAAAATCACCATTTTTCTGAAAATGGGCCAGTTTCAGTTCCTAGTACATTAAAAGAAATCTCATGGTGCTGAATAGACATCTGAAAGTTGAGTCCAGAGTATGCGTGCTATGCTCGCTAACTCTTGGCACTATTCCGGAGGCCCAGGCTTCCATACCCTTGGGTCAGCCTTGCCCTTCCATGGACAGCAGCTGCAGTTTTATGGCCTCAGCAAACTGGGTGCAGAAGGCTATAGCCACTGACCCGGTGGTGTCTCCTCATACTAGTCAGGTATCTGGAAGCAGGAGATTCCATTCTCCTGGGTCCCTGCCCTCTTCAGATGTTGCCAGGAAGTTTCTGAGCAGCAAGCCAAGGTCTCAACCAAGGATCCCTTAGCCCTGTATAAGCACACCTCAAACTACTGCATGTCTGCTAAGAGATGGACACTACTGCATCCTGGCCCAGGAGACCCAGACCTTTCCTCTCAGCGCTTCCGGGTAGGAATTTGCCTGACACATGAGGAAGACAGACACTAGAAACTTTGTAAAAGAACCTGCAAAGGCTTGCTACAAAATATTCTCCACTTAACACTTTTTTTATTTTTTATTTTATTTTTGGTTTTTGAGATGGGGTTTCTCTGTGTAACCTTGCTGACCTGGAACTCTCTTTGTAGACCAGGCTGGCCTGGAACTCACAAAGATCTGCTTTCCTTTGTGTCCCAGGTGCTGGGATTGCAGCCGTGAGCCATCTCACCTAGCCACCTAATACTTGTTCATCAACCTCAAGTAATCAGAAACTATATTTAGGATTTGTAGGATAAGAAATAGCTGGGTGGGAGCCAGCCTTCCTTGCTGGGGTAACCTCTCTACAGAGCTCTTGCACTGCAGAAGGACTGGGGGCTTTCCCTGTTCATCACACATTTGCCAGGGCATCAGTGTCGACTCAGTGCCTGGCCCTGGACTTGGCACCTGGTCTCCTGGATGCTGTTCATACACTACATGGGTCTGGGCTGAAATAACAACATGAGGAAGCACATATGATGTGTGGGGGGGCACAAACACTAAGTGCTGTTTATCTGTGCAATCCACACTACAGCAGGAGATCCTTAGCACAGAGGGCAATGTCTTGCAGTTCTCCATTTCCCTAAACACTGAGATGATTGGGGTCATGTCAGGAGGGTCAGGGGGGGGCACAGCAAGAGGGAGGTCCTATTTGCTGTCCCCTTCATGAGGGCATGGCAGTCTGGATGGGTCTGGGAACAACTTGAAGTGGGCCATGTTCTGCAAGCCAATGGTGCCTCAATGTTGCCTTGCCTTTAGAGTCTGCATTGTGAGAGTGAGCTGACAGGGCCTTTCCTTAGCTGCCTTCTCAGCACCATTCCACCCCGGCTCCTCTGAGCCCACAGTGGTCACACCATGCTGCCCAAGTGAGGAGAAGTCCATTTTGGAATATATCCTCCTCCTCTCTCCTAGGTATGGGCTTCTAGTATGGGCTTTGGGGGCTGAAATGTGGTTCTCGTGCCTCAGCTGCAGCCTGGTGAGTACCGATTGAGCTTCCAGTTCCACACAACCTCATAGAATGCTGAGAGTTGTGGGCACAGCAAACACGGCCTGATGATGAGAAACTGCAGATCCAACGACAGAGACCCACATTATCTCAGAGACCCACATTATCTCAGAGCCTTTGTGTTATTGTCTTGAAGGTTTCTATGAGCCTTTGCATAAACCCAGTGCTCTGACCTGTCTGGCAACCCAGGAAGTCTCATATGCCTGAGGTGATGGCTCCTTCCAGATAGCCCCTAGATCAGATAGGAACTTTGGGTGTGTGGAAATTGACTCTCAAAAGATGCCTTTTCTTATTTCGAGACAGAGTATCTATGTTTTAGGCCTGGTTGTCCTAGAACTCACTCTGTAGACCAGACCGGCATGGCCTCACAAAGTTCCACCTGCTTTGGCGTCCCCTGAGTGAGTGCTGGGATTAAAGGCAGTGACACCTTTTTTGTGTAACAGTAAAAACAGATTTTAGGGCCAGGTGTCATGGTGCAAGCCTGTGATCTCACGACTAAGGGAGGCAGAGGCAGGCAGATCTAGGTGAGTTCGAGGCCAGCCAGGTCTAAAACGTGAGTCTAGGACATACGAGTTTACACACAGGAACCTTATCTTGGGAAAAAAGAAAGGGAGGAAGGAAGGAAGAGAAGAGAGAGAGAGAGAGAGAGAGAGAGAGAGAGAGAAAAGAAGAGAGGAGAGGAGAAGAGAAGAGAAGAGAAGAGGAGAGGAGAGGAGAGGACAGAAAGAAACCCTATCTATAAAGGAAAATAAAGGTTGCTTTACCCAGATAAAATTTGATTATCACAAAGTAGGTCATTCACTGAGATCCCAGAAACTATACTTAGTAATCCTTCCTGTATGGTTTTTTTGTTAATCTCAACTCACTGATTTTTAAACAGACATTTGTTATACTGAAGTAGGCAGGAAACCTGCACGAGGTTTGTTGTGCTCATAGGCATCAGACAGAGCATTCTGCCCATTTTGCCTGACAGAAGGGAAGTGGTTCCTTTTGGTGAAGGGGAGCTAGATGTCTTTGGACCTAACAGTCTAGACTTTGTTGACCAAAAGGGGCAGCATAGTCTCTTCTGTAGGTGCTTCTCAGCTGAAGTTAGGGTTGGTACTGGAGGCAGTGACCTCAGAGTGAGTCAGCAAGCAGGACAATCAGAGGATTGACTGTCTCTATGCTGATGTCACCTCACACAGTGGTGACACCTGAATAGGGCCAGGGGACACTCCCTCCTCTGTGTTCCCTCAGGCATGGCCACTTCTGTTGTCATGACCTTGTGGGGACCTTTCTCTAGAAGCCTCCATCCTATCCAGTGAGTGCCACTTCCCCTCCCAGACCCCAGACTCTCAAACTGCACAGACAGGCACAAGAGCACCAAACCCCAGGTTTGCATGGCTTGTCCTTAAGCAAAACCCCACTGCTGGGCATGTTGTTGAGAAGCAGCAGAGTATCAATGTCAGTGGAGTTTCAGGGCACACAGGGCATGTGACCTGGGCCTCCTCACTGAGCTCATAGCCTAATGGCAAGAAGGGGAGGGCCCAGGAGGACCAGCACAGAGCTTGCCACCTGCCTGCCTCCACACTCAGGAGGAAGGAGGGAGAGTGGGTGGCAGGAGGTGGGGCAGGCCCAGCACTGATTAACACCCTCCAGGGGGGAGACCACAGCCACAGGAAGGCAAAGGGCACAAACTCTGCTCCAGAGTTTCCTTATTTTAGTCCCTTCGTGTGGATTCCAATGCATTCAGTATTAGGGTCCCTGGGGGGGTTCAGCCCTGTGGTCACCAGGCAGCACAGGCCTCCACCTCACAGTACCCTGGCCATGCATCCAGGGTCAGGCTGAAAGACCCCCACCCCAGGTGAGGGGATGCACAGCACTCCAGAGTACCATTGGTCAGGCCTGTGTCAGCTGCTCCTGTAAAACTGTTGAGGGAAGTTTATAAACATCCACTCAGGTGCCTTTGTCCAGCCCCTGACTCATACTTTCTTTTGTTTTACTTTTTTCTTTCACCCTTTTATTTTTTTCTTTCCTTTTTTTCTGAGACAGGCTTTCTCTGTGTAGCCTTGGCTGTCCTGGACTTGCTCTGTAGACCAGGCTGGCCTGGAACTCACAGTTCTCAGCCTGCCTCTGTCTCCTGAATGCTGGGATTAAAGGCTTGGTCTTCTGCAAACAGGCAGTCTGTGAGAGCAGTGCAGCAGGATGCTCTAACCTTTAAGGACACTATTGGATCAGGTTCATCCCGAAGACATCTAAAGATGGCAGGCAAGGGTCCATAACAGCTGGCCGAGAAAGAAGTCAAAAAGGAGTGTCAGGGGATGGGCCAGGGCTGAATGGAGAAGGAGTCTATGAGAAAACTTGGAAGTAAGGATAGGGTGGCCTGCAGCAGGAGGACAGGTGCTGGTCTTGTGGGTGGGGCTGTGGCTGCTGAGGTCATAGTGGTGGGCGGGGCTTGTATGCTAGGGTGGAAGGGTGGGAGGATCTGGACCTAATAAGAGTTAGAGAAGGAAACTGTGCACTGTGGAATCCCTTGGGAACAGGTGCTGGCAGGGATGGGGGAGGGACGGTGTTCTGGAGTGCTTAGAGCTGAGGCAGGGAGGTAGACAGACTCAGGCAGGGGTGTGAGGGCCAAACTAGATGTGAGGGGCCCACCTGATTACTAGGGAAGCAGGAAGTGGTGAGGTGTTGGGGACATGGCTATGGATCCTGCAGAGTGGAGGTAAGGGGCTGCCAGGGTGGGAGGATAGGTGATCACTTACAAAATTGGTCTGGGCTCTGGATGTTGACCTGAGAGGAGGAAGGGTCACCCTAGGAGCAGGACAGGGCTGTGTAGGTGTATACTAGTGTGGGGTTGTGAGAGCTGACTGAAGGGTAGTGGGCTGAGCTCTCTTGCTGATGCAGGGCTTGAGTGGGGTCTGGCCTTTCTCTGAGTGCTGGATTGTGTCTGTGTAACTTTTGGTCCCTACTTAATATTGCCCAGATCCGCTGAAGGAGAAGGGGGCCCAGGGATGTTTCTGCTCTGGCAGTTGTGGGCTGGGCTGTGTGAGTGGTGAGATAAGTGAGCAGGGAATGCAGAGCACCAGGCCAAGGCTATGATGTGAGTGGTCACTCTCCGAGGAGGGGGCAGAAGGCTGAATCCTCACTTGAACTTCATTTCTCAGAGAACACCTGTAGCAGTGGGGCACTGTGACCTGCTGAGGTAGAGTAGTGGGTGGGGGCTGTGGTTGCAAAGGTCAGGGAAGGGCAGTGGGTTTCAACCTTCCTAATGCTGTGACTCTTTAACACAGTCCCTCATGTGTTTGTTGCTATTTCAAAGTGGAATTTTGCTACTGTTAGGAATGGAACCATAACATACATAGCTGGTGTAGGGGTTGCGAACACCGGGTGGAGAGCTCTGTCTGCGGGGGCGGGGGGAAGTATTGTAAATTCTCAGGAGATGCTGTGAGTGCTTAGTTAAGTAGCTGTAGATCTGTGTGTGTGTGTGGGCGGGACAAAAGCTGTCTCTGCTGGGGTAGCTTGTCCTGGCGTTGTCGTGAGTGGGGCTGTGATGACTTAGGTAGTAGTGGTAGGTGGGGCTTGATGCTGAGGTGCAGCTGAGGCTGATGTTGTAGGCATAGTGGGCAGAGCTTGCAAGCCAAGGTAGGAGCTTTGAGCAGTGACAGGTCTGCCTCCTGTCTTGCCAGTTGATGGACACGTTGAGGGCTGGGTGAAGTGTAAAGTGTTGGCAAAACTACTGAATGCAGTGGAGAAGAGGGAGCCTGTTTGTGTGTGCTGCAGCAACTCTTGTGGGTGGGGCTGTGAGTGCTTTCCTAGGTGGGCTGCATTTGCACTGGACATTCCCAGGAAGGGCCAATCGTCTTACCTATCTCCTTTTTGGAAGGACTATTAGGTGTTCACAAGTCCAGCTCTGGTTATCTTAAGTAGGCATATTTGGAGTTATTAACAATGTTATGTCCAAATTTTGAGGGACTCTCTGAACAGACCACCCAAGAGCCGAGTCCAAATGCAGTGGCAAGAATGTGTTTATATTGCAGGTTCGAACCCAGGAGACAGCTCTAATGCAGTGACGCAGCAGGTGCAGGGAAGTGGCCTGGAGTCTCAATAGAGAGGGGCCTGTTTTAGGTTTTAGACAAGAAAATGTATTCTATAGTATATGAATGGATGACATCTGGGTAGAAAGGCTGCAAGCAGAGAGTTATAAGACTTAGAGTTTCATGGTTAGGTAATAGGTGCAGGGGCCAGTTGGCCTATAGAAAAGATTGGACGAAGCAGTCGTGGGGGCATTAGGAACTTTAGACTGGCCTCTCCTAATTGGTTGTTGGTATGTGCCAGACCACCTGCTGCTCAGCTTGACCAGCAGAGAGTGTATTTGGACTTTCCCAAGGTGAGCTGATTATGTTGCCAGGGAATATTTTTTTCTGTTTAGGCTAGTTTGTGCTTACTCTGGAATCTGGGTTAAACCCTTGGCTAGGTTTAACACAAAATGGAGTTTCGTTTACAAAATGGAGTTTGTTTTTCAAAATAGAGTTTGTTTGGTCCTTACAAACAAGATAGTTAGACTGAGGGTTTTATTTTATATTTTAACCCGTTTGTATGTGTCTGCAGATGTAGGCAGATTCCCTGAGAAGCTTATTCAGTATTTGTCATGAAGGCCATTCAGTTGTAGAATAATCGATTTATTTGTATCCTAGATGGCATTAAACAGAAAACTATAAAAACCCAACATCTACAGAAACTCAGAAAAAGCTAACAGCAGGTCGCTTCAGTTTTCTATAGGGATTTTTAATGTTATTCAATAAGACTACATGTCCTGGCTCAGAGACCCTGAGTTCAATTTCCAGCAATTAACCATTTGGTTCACAAACATCTATAGTGAGATCTGGTGCCCTCTTCTGGCGTGCAGGAACACATGCTGTGTAAAAATAAATATATATTAGAAGAATTTCTTATCTTTAAGATCCTAAGGTACAGCTTATATTTTAGCCCTTTCAACTCACCTAGTGTCTTTTCTTGGGCTGTGTAGGTTTGTTTTCTTCTTTGTCCTAGTGTCAGATGGTCTCCTGACCCAGGACAGGTATGTTGGAGGAAATTATAAAAAGGGCATGCTTAGGTTGGGAGACGGGGTTTCTAATCCAACTCCAGAGCCAGCTCTTTAATAGACTAGTACAGCATGAAGTAATAGAATTTCAACCAAAATTAATGAAAAGACATGGGGACGTATATGCCATTCTCACCAAAGGAAAAGCCTACCAAGAGGGCATTCCAATTCAGAACATCTTTGAACAATATACAAGGGCACCCCGATTTATTTTTTAAAAAAGAGAAAAACTGAAACAAAAAACAATAGCAAAACCAGAACACAATTTTTATTAAAGCTAAAAGCATTGAACGATGCAGACACCTCAATTGTGGGAGAATTCAGTGTCCTACTCCAAGCAATGGACAGATCACAGAGGCAGAAACAAAATAGAGAAATAATGAAACCAACAGATGGAATGAATCCAGTGGACACAATGGTTATCTACAGAAGTTTTCACCCAAGCACAAAAGAACAGTCTTTCTCTTAGCACCCCACGGAACATTCTCGAAAGTTGTCAGTTATAGTCGGTCACAAAGCAAACCATATACAAAAAATTGAAATTACCCATTGTACTTTCTCAGATCACCATGGATTAAAATGGATCTCAACAACAGAAATAAGAAAAACCCTACACAATCATGGAAAATGAGCAACTCCCTACTCAGTGACAACGGGGCCAAGGAAGAAATGAAAAAGAAATAAGAGACTGTTTAAAATTCAATGAAAATGAAGGCACAACATACCCAAGCTTATGGAACACAATGAAAGCAATACTAAGAGGAAAGTTCATACCACTAAGCACCTTCATACAGAAATTGGGGAGATTCCCTACTAGCCACTTAACAGCTCCTCTGGAAGCTTTCACAACAAAAGAGGCTGACACACCCAAGAGGAGTAGATGGCTGCAAATGATCAAACTCAAGCTTAAGTCTACAAGCTAGAAACAGAGGACAAGGGGAAGAATGAATGGAATCAAGGGATGGTTCTTTAAGAACATCAACAAGATAGACAAAAGACACACACTGAGCCAAACTAACTAAAAGGCAGAGAGAAAATATCCAAATCAACAAAATCAGAAAGAAAAAACAGAGCATAACAACAGACACTGGGGGGGGGGGGGGACAAAGAAATATTAGGTCTTACTTCAAAAAACCATAGTCTACAAAATTGGAAAATCTAAATGAAACGGACAATATTCTTGGTAGATTCCATTTACCAAATATAAATCAAGATCAGGAAAACAAGTTAAATACCTCTGTAACCCTTAAGGAAAAGAAGCAGTCATTGAATGTCTCCCAACCAGGGACGAGGGCGGGAAACCCTCATGGCCAGATGATTTTAGCTCAGAATTCTACCAGGCTTTCAAAGAAGAGCTAATACCAATACTCTTCAAACTACTACACAAAATAGACAAAGAACGAACATTGAGAAACTAACTCTATAGGGCCACAGTCATTCTGGTACCTAAACACACAAAGATACATCAAAGAAAAAGAATTTCAGGCCAATTTCCCTTATGAACATTGATGAAAAAAATAGTCACAAACCGAATCCAAGAACACATCAAAGATATCAGTCACCATGACCGAGAAGGCTCCATCCTGGGAATGCAGAGGAGGCTCAACATATAAAAATCCATCAATGTAATTCATCACATAAACAAACGCAAAGAAAAACAAAACATGATCATCTTATTAGATGCTAAAAACCATGTGACAAAATCCAACACCACTTCATATAAAAAGCCAAGGAGAGATCAGTGATGAAAGTTCTGATAAGCTGGAGCACTGACTACTTACTAATCAGTCCCAAGCCCAAGATTTTAATTTCCCTTTGGTGGTATTCTGAATATAGACCTGAGGGTACCTCTCATCATGCTAAAATCATGTCTGTCTAATCTGTATACCAAGTCTTCTGGACTGAGAAAAGAATGTCCACGCTTTTACTGGGTCTCAAAGGCAGAAGCCTACCCCAGCTGTCTTATAGACACAACTTTAACTTTTGTCCCTAGTCTGTATTTGTCTCAGCAGGTTTTTACCTGGCTAAGAGACTCTATCCAGAGCTGCTGAGAGCTGGACCTGCTGGAAGTTGATGTAAACCAGTCTCCCAGATGTGACTACTCCCTGTCTCTTCAACTGGATCAGCTAAACAGATGCTTTTGGTAAGTGCCCCGTTACCTAGCCTTTGACTAGCTTTTCAGCCTTTCTAGGCCCCAATAACAGCGCCCCTAATGTCACCAGGAAAAAACTTTGCCCATTGTCCCACTTTATAGGCTGAAATGCTAAGTCAAGGGCAACTCTCTGGAAGGAGAAAAAAGCTCTCAGTTCTGTTTAAACCAGTCGTGCCTTATGCCACGTCATATCAAGCAAAAAGTGGGTGCCATCCGGATAATGGTCATGAGAGCATAGTACCTGGCCCTACAACAGGCCAAGTAAGAGGAATACCTGTCCCTACAGCAGGCCAACTCAGCGAATAAGTTGCAGGGAGACCTGTGATTGGGCCTTCAGGGCAGTTGTCAGAGGGGGGAAATGAGACACCAGAAGAACTAAAATTGGATTTCACGGTCACCGGGACAAAGGTTAAGAAATAGGTCTAAAGGGGAGACCAGGCATGATTAGGCATATCTGACCAGCTAAGGGGGAAAGAAGCAGTCTGGCTGCAGGAGGGCAGGGAGGGTGCTGGAATCCTGTGTTTGCACAATGACACTCTGTCAGTTCTCAGTTTGAATCTTGACACAGGTGACCTTTCCTCAGATGAGCTGGGTCAAGTTGCTCAACTTAAGCCAGGAAAGAGGCCAGAGGGCTCAGACTGAGAGCCCTGCCCAAGGCTGTTTGTGTAATAGCAGTCCTGGGAAGGCTTTTGTGAGTCCCTGCCTGTGTGCTGGCCCGGACTTTCCTTAAAAGGTCCCTGGACTTCTCACCTGGATGTGTCCAGACTGGGAACTCACAAGCCTCACAGATGTCTCCAGCTCAGGTCAAGTTCCTCCCCTCCATGAGATTCTAAAGCCTCTCAGGAGAAGTGAGCTGGTGCTATCATTTGTCAACCATGGAGGGTGGGGGTAGGGACCAATTTTGCATGACATGCACATGACCCAGCTATGCCTATCTAAAATAGGGTTTCCTGAAGTACACCTGATGTGTGTTCATCTTACCTGTTCCTCTTGATGTCTTCCCTTTACACCAGAATGAATCTGGCTAAAGACTACCCCACCTTTATCAAATAAAGGTTTTAAAATATCTGACCCTCATTACATAATAACTGAAAGTATCAGACTGATGTAACTGATCTTCTGGGTGATTTTCATGTGCTGCCTTGCATTGCTCTCTTGAATGAATCTGGCATATCATCAACTATCCCTATTTGTTTGTCATTGGCAGGTCCCTATGTGTCCCCTGCATCTTAATGACCTATAAGGCTTATGGCTTTGAGGTCCATGGAGACTAATATACAGTGTTCAAAATACCACTTCATTCCTCACCTGAATTTTCCCGTTTCTAACAATCCACAGGTTGCCCAAGCAGATAGATAGTCCCAAGGTTGCAATAGAGAGCCAATGCTCTGCTTTCAAAGCACAATCCCCCTTTGGGTGCTGTGTTCCATGGCTCTAACATGGTCCGTGGTTCTAAAGGACTCTGTGCCTCTGGATAGACAACCAGAGGGGCTGGTTGAATGTTCTTGGGCGTGCCCACCTGATCGGGGTTGATATCCTGAGATCCCCTCATTGAACCCCATCCTATTATAATGTCAAAAAAAAAAAAAAAAAAAAGAAAGAAAGAAAAAAAGATTCAACTAAACCTTTAGCTGTTAGCCACAGCTCTGGACCTCATGATCATCTATGGGACTTTTACAAAGGAAAAACAACTGTAACATGTTTGGAATCAGTGCCTATGTTAGCCCTCCACATATATTATTTACTCCGGAAGGCCCTCTGCTCCATAAAGTAGGGAATGTTTCCAGATTATTTGTATCAGCTGTTTGTCTCTATTTGTATAGATTTCCCATCCAAACTAGCCAAAGACACATTGTACAAGTTCCGGTATTTAATCTGCTTTACAACCCTCCACCTCCATTCAATATTAGGATTAGAATCCGTGTACTGATAATTATTTTCACAATGCTAGAAGGTATTTGTTTGTTGGAGGACATAAGAGTCTTTTGGATATTCAGATACCAGTAAACTTAACTGGACTTTAAAAATAAATAATATTTTCAAAGGAGAGAAATTCTGAGGCCTGGACTGATCAACCGAGGCTTTCCCTGAGGCCCTGACCTATGGACAAGGCATTATATCCTTCTTCTCAAAATTAGCATCCTGGTTGGCAGAGCCAGTAATAGCCTGGGGCCAGGCCTTGGGAGCTTTCCCCCCAGAAGCACTGATGTATGGGGAAGGAAGGAATGTAGCTCAGTCTCTAGAACCAGAATTATGCCTAGTAGAGCTGGTAATGGCCTGGGGCCTGGGCTGGCTGATTCTCCTGCTGCTTCCTGCTCTTGCTGCTACTGTTGCTGGTTTGTCAGGTGGTCATGAGAAAAGAGGTCATAAGGAGATTTTGGAAGCCAGGTGCTGTGGTGCAGGCCTGTAATCCCAGCACTCTGGGAGGCAGAAACAAGCAGATTTCTGTGAATTTGATGGAGGCCCAGACAGCCAAGGGTACACAGAGAAATTTTGTCTTGAAAAACCAACTGAACAAACAAAATAATAGTAAGAAGAAGATGAAGAACGAGAAGAAGCTTGATGAGGAGGGGGAGAGAGGGATGAGCAAGACTCAGGATCCAGGGCTCCTCAGGTCCTCAGGGGTTGAGGCATCCCTTCCTAGCTGCAGCAGCAGCTGGAGAAGGAGCCCAGGGAAGATTTTTGAGAGGGAAAACTGGAAGACCTTTCTATGCCAGCTCTGCTCTGGAGAAGACTGGAAAATCATGTAGAACACCTGACATTCCAACATGAAAGCTGATCTCTCAACCATATACCTAAGAGAGTCAGCTGAGGAGGAAGAGGAGGAGTGAGAGGAAGAGGAAGAGGAAGAGGAGGAAGAAGAGAAAGAGATGGAGAAGGAGAAGAAATATGCAGATAACACAAGTATAATCTGCACACTGTTCAAAACAAAACAAGCTCAGGAAATCAGGTCCACTAAAGACTGGGAAAAAATAACCATCATCCCCAGGGTGAGAGTCAGAACTGAGAGAGGATGGCAGAAGAGCACAGTGCAGATAGAGGGCCCCACAGCTGTACCCTTATGCTGAGGGAGCACTGTGTCAAACAGGTTCCCGGTAGCTGGAGTCAGCCCTTTGCCCAGTAGGGCACTGTAGACAAACACACACAGGAGCTCTTTTTAGAGGTCCAGTTATCCCTGACAGTGGCTTTGCATTCGGTATGTATGTAGGACCTGAGAGAGGACTGCCGAAGCCCCACCCCATGTAGAAGGCACCCAAATCCAAATGGTACTTCCACCTATGTGTATTTGGAAGAGCAGGCTGATCCCCCTCCCTCTCCAAGCATTCAGTGCATGGTGCCATTTGAGGACTTCAGAAAGAGGAGGGGACCAAGTGTCTGTCAGTCAAGTTGTGAGCTTTGAGTGCTTCCTTGAAAGTGTACCACAGAGAGACAGGCAGACAGGCAGACAGGCAGACAGACTGGGATAATTAAGCTACTGTGTACAGGTTTAACGGTGGTGAAGGAAACTAAGGCTGACTGGTATGAGTGATCCCCTCACCAAGCTTCCTCATCTGCCTTCTAGGACCTCAGGGTGAGGGCATGCGTGGAGGATTATAGGTGATGCTTTGTGGTTCTGAGTGCTTAGAAGATGCCTGAGTACTGACATACAGGAATGAGATCCTTGTCCACTGCTCTGTCAAGCAACAGACTATATCCCACAGCCCTTCTGTCCTTGATCTCGCAAGTAGCAGACAGGGGGTTAGAGCCAGAAGCTGCAGAGAATTCTCACGGTCCTTTCCATGATGGTGGCTATTGTGGGCTGTCCCCAGGATTTGTTTTTCCTTTGGGTTAACTGGGTGGCCATGGGTTGGATACACCAGTGCCCCACACAATGTGGATCCCTCTCACCTGGGAATCGGCAGCACTTGTGTTTTGTAGCTCTCAGTTTGGTCTTTAGCCTGTCCTGCAGCCCTGGTTTTCCTGCTAATCAGAGGCAGTGTGCAAAAGGGGGCCGCTGCCATCTTGGAATCCTATGTTCAGGATTTTAGACACACCAAGATAGGAAAGATGTTTTCTTCAAGGCTGCCAAATACAAAAAGCCAAAACACTAAGAATGTAACATTTATATAATTCCTGATTGTGTCATGGTTCTTCTTGCTTCAGGTAGTTTCTTGCATATACATATACATTTATATTATTACATATACATGCAAAATTTAATTATAAAAACAAAAACAAACCAACAAGAAAGAAAATGTCTCACGTTTAGAGGCATAAGCCAGCTGTCAAAGCAGTGACACCTCAATTAAGTCAGTATACAAAGCTTTTTGACATGGGAGGTTTGTAGTTTGTAGCTTTATATCCCTGTTCAACCTTGGGTCCTTATGTTGACCAATAGCACCAGTAGGTCTGGGGTCAAACTGCCCTTTGGTATCACGTCTCTTGTGGAAGCCCCACTTTTAAGGAAACTGGCTGGCAATTTTAGAGCAGTGTGACATAATTTTTCTTCACATCGACCTCAGATTGATGCATATCTAAATTTAGATCAGTAAGGACATACAATCTATTTTTATGAAAAAAGAAAATTACATAGTAATCTTAAGGAGAAATTTGTCATCTTGAGTCTTAGACTGTCTTTGTAAGTAGCTTATTTTATCATCATGGGGGTCACACTCTGACTGACTATATACACCAGGCTGGTCTAGAACTCATAGAGATTTGTCTGTTTGTGTCTCTATTGTACTGGGATTATGAGCTTCTGTCACCACCTCGCTGCTCCAATATTTGATCTCAATTGCACTTAAAAACTTTAAAAATCTTAAGCAAAATCGTGCAACGAAACAAGAAAATTCTAAGTCTTGGGGCAATTGTGTCAATTTATGCTTTAGGAAGCAAAGCCCTGTCCTTTTTTTCTTTTTAATTTAGTTATTATCAAATCGCATAGGAGGACCCTTTTTAGAAAGAGGTGACTCATAGGTAAGGAGTTCTAAATTTCAGTTGTAATCAACTGTATGGATAAGAGGGTTTTTTGTTTGTTTTGTTATTTTTTTATATGGATAAGAGGGTTTTTGTTTTTGTTTGTTTGTTTTGTTTTGTTTTGTTGTTTTGTAATAGTCGCTAACTGAGCCTCAGATCTCTCAGATGTTTTACTGCTTTTCCCATGAACTCTCTTAGTGAAGGTACAGAAAATTATGATCACCACTAAGCACACTGCAAACACATCCATAACCGCGACAGTCAAAACAAAGCCAAAAAAGATACAGGAGCCTTCTGCTATGGCAACTCGGAGAAGGACCAACCATAGCAGTCTCTAATTTTTTAAAAAATTTGGGCGGTTAACTCCATTCCCCAGGTTGCTCTAGAAGACTGTCGACCTCCTAGTTCTGCCTGTCCAACCTGCCATGTGTCCCAGCCATCGTAGCCCTGTAGGAGTAGAGCCCACAGGCAGCTTGGAGCAGCACCTGTGAAATGCTCTGGCCCACGGAGGCATGTGCATTAAACTAGCTTGTGTGTCTTTTGAACCTTGGAAGGTTTGGGCTTGGGGGAAAAAACCCCACTACTGTTAAGAAACTGTTCTTCTCTTCCATCTTTCTAATAGCTAATGTCTGGGAAACAGCTTGAGTTTATGGCAGGTATGGCAGATCAGTTAGAGGCAGTCAGCTCTGCGTTGTTATTTCTCAGTTTGTATCCTTTCTACCCCCAGTAGGTTCTAAGTTTGGGTGTTCTCTCTGGGAGCTATTCCCCGTGGTAAACTATGACAAAGTATGATTTTTAAAGGTGTGGATATTCATTTAGCTGAGTGATAATACCTTGTAGTTAATTTAGAAGCATGGCCTAATGTTTATTACTAGCCCTATACCTATTATATTTTGGTTGTGAGCCTAGCCTTTAACGGCTGAGCCATCTCTCCAGCCCAACCTATAGTTATAATTACAGTAGTATTTTTGTGTGTCTACATATCTTCCAGCTAGCTAAAACCCTCCATAGGATAGATATCACATGTACTTTGTGGCCTGTTGACCTTTATGCTCTCTCAGTCAGAGACCACTGATTAATGGGGTGGGCCATCACATCAGCTACTCTTCACTTGTATGAAGAGTGTTTGGTTAACAGGAGCAAGATGAGCAAGGAAACACACAAAATGTAGGGTTCAAGGAGAAAGGAGGATGTGCAATGGAGGTAAATCCTGTGGTCAAGGAGATAAATAGATTAAAGATACTAAATGGAATACAGAGAATGGTGCCCTCAGGCACTCGGAGAAAGTTCCAGCACAGCCAAGCATAGGCAGTGAAGGAACCCATCAAAAACAGCAGGCTGGTTGTGCTGGCTGCAATAGGTTTGTCCCCTTTGGGGCCATTCCTGTGTTTGAATGCTTGGCCCATAGGGAGTGGTACCGCTAGGAGGTGTGGCTTGTTGGAGTCCCTGTAGCATTGTTGGAAGAAGTGTGTCACTGTGGAAGGCAGCTTTGAGGTCATTTATGCTCAAGCTATGCCCAGTGTGGCACACAGTCTCCTCCTGCCTATACAGATCAAGATGTAGAATGCCCAGCTCTTTCTCCAGCACCATGTCTGCTGCAGGCCGCCATGTTTCCCACCATAATGATAATGGACTGAACCCCAGAAACTGTCAGCCAGCCCCAATAAAACGTTTTTCTGTATAAAACTTTCCATGTTTATGGTTGTCTGTTCACAGCAATAAAAGCCTAAGGATCTAAAAAGGTGTTGTCAGGAACATAAAGGTCTGAGAATATGAAAGATTGCATTCTGAGGGTCTAAGGAAATGATGTGAGATGTGTAACTTCAAGTTATAAAATCATAAGGAAATTGCTTAAGGTATATGAAAAATGGGAAGTGCTTCAGATTTCTTTCCCCTTCTCTGTCATTCAGCATCTGGCAGTTGGCCTGCTTTCCACTTCCAGAGGGCCGGTCCAGGCTGTGCTTGATTCTGGACCAGAACAGAATGACCTGGAGGTCAAAGGTCTCATCCCATTTTCCAGTCAGGATGAGTGAAGGCCTTGCACTAGTCTGTGCTGTGGGAAGGATGGAGACTCACAGGTCTGAGGGAGTAAGGGCAAAGGTCAGGTATCTCTGACAGCTGTAGCCTGGGAAGTGCTCAAGGATTTTGCTTGGGGATGAAGTAAGGTGGCCTAAGGCCACAGGACCCTATTCCTGCCTGCTCCTCTGATGGCCTCAAGGGAGAACACACATGGCTCTCCCTGTGCTTGCCTCCTCTTGCCTGGGGTAAAAATCTCAGAACAAGCTTCTGTGTAACTGAGATAGACCAGAAATCAGTATAATAGCTAAAGAAACTCCATTTTTATGGCAGACTTGTGTCTTGTGGTTTTATTTCTGCACAGATACACTATGACAAAGGCAACTCTCGTAGAAGAAACATTTAATTGGGGTTGGCTCACAGTTTCAGAAGTTCAGTCCATTAACATCACGGCAGGGAGCATGGTGACATGTGGGCAGACTTGGCGCTGGAGACCCAGCTGAGAGCTCTATCTCTGGATCCACAGATGAGACAGACAGTGAGCACTAGGCCTGGCTTGAGCATCTGAAACCTCACAACCCACCCCTCCCAGGGACACACTTTCTCCAACAAAGCCACATCTATGCCAGCAAGGCCACGCCTCCTAATAATGGCATGCCCTTGGGCCTATGTGGGCCATTTTTATTCAAACCACCACAGATTTATAATCTGCAAGGTGAAATAAACCCTTTGATGCCCTAGTTACATTTGGCCACGGTGTTTTGTCATTGCTGCAGAAACCCACAGACTGTTTGGGGAAGTACTGCATCCTTGCTGGAGGAAGGATGTCATTAGAAATAGACTCTGAGTGCTCACAGCCTCATCCTATTTCCAGCTAAATCTCTGTTCGGTGTGTGGTTGCTTCCCATTTCTGCTGTCTTCATAGAAAATCCCAGATAATTCTAATTTACCAATACAGACTCGGGAGCCAGATATTGTTGTGAAATACCTGCCTAGCTCGGAGAGCTCTGAGAAACCTTAAAGACAATTAACACAAAGACTCTGAGATAATGATCACTGACCAAAGGCAGCTTCACAGCTTAGCTGCTGTCACTCCAGATTCAGGCTAGATACAATGGGTCTGCTAAAATTCTGCTGCGCACTAGACCTTTTGTTCTGACCCCAATTCCTAGAAGGTAGGTCCCCAGGAGCTCTGACTCAGTGATACATGGCCAGAAATGTACAGCATTGCCCCATCTAATTGTTATGATGTGACTAACTGCATTCTGGCTCCTCTTAGCTGTCCAGAAGAGCGAGGAGGGCAGTTCTCACGGAGAACAGAAATACTACCTCAGGCTGGTCCAGCTTGGGGCTGCTAACCAGGGCAATGGGAGGTTCTTCGTCTCTGGGTGAAGGACCACAGGAAGTAGCATCCATCTAGGCAGATAATCAGTTTGCACAAGTGGCCTTTCCTTAGGACAAGCATGCAGGATGCAACAGAAGAAAATGCACAAGTGTACCCACAGATACCGTTGCAGGTAAAGCGTTGGGGAAACTGAACCCCACTGGTTTTCTTTCTGAGCTGCCTATTGGAGGGGTGTAGGATCCTCAGAGTGCAGTCTGTCTGTCAGGTCCCAGGTGCTCAATGAGAAGGATCCAGGTTTCCTGTCAACTGGGTGACAGTCCTGACAATGGTTCCCAGCAGGTGAATCCCAGTGTTATGTGGAGGACATTTTGAAGCAAGCATTTGCAGGTTGCTTTGCAATGTCCTAACATCTGTCTCCCTCATGTGTCAGGCAATGTCCTACACCAAGGCGGTGAGAGGAAAGGCCTGTGTCTCCGCGGCCAGGGTACAGTAGTGTCCATCTCTTAGCAGACAGGCAGTAGTTTGAGGTGTGCTTATACAGGGCTAAGGGATGCTTGGCTATGACCCTTGGCTGCTGCTCAGAAACCTCCTGGAAATATCTGAAGAGGGCAGGGACACAGTAGAATGGAACCTCCTGCTTCTAGATACCTGAGCAGTGTGAGGAGACACCACCAGGTCAGTAGCTATAGCCTTCTGCACCCAGTTTGCTGAGGGCATAAAACTGCAGCTGCTGTCCATGGAAGGGCAAGGCTGACCCAAGGGTGTGGAAGCCTGGGCCTCCGGAATAGAGCCAAGGGTTAGCTAGCATAGCACTCAGCCTCTGGTCTCAACTTTAAGATGTTTATTCAGCACCATGAGGTTTGTTTTCATGTAGTAAGAACTGAAAGTGGCCCAATTTCAGAAAAATGGTGAGTTTTTCCCTGTCTTTAGTGGACCTGATTTCCTGAGCTTGTTTTGTTTTGAACAGTGCGCAGATTATACTTGTGTTATCTGCATATTTCTTCTCCTTCTCCATCTCTTCCTGCTCTTCCTCCTCTTCCTCTTCTTCTTCCTCTTCCTCCTCACACTCCCCTTCCTCCTCAGCTGACTCTCTTAGGGAGATTGTTGAGAGGTCAGCTTTCATGATGGAATGACAAATGTTCTACATGATTTTCCACTCTTCTCCAGAGCAGAGCTGGGGAAGAAAGGTCTTCCAGCTTTCCTTCTCAAAAATCTTCCGTGGGCTCCTTCTCCAGCTGCTGCTGCTGCTAGGAAGGGATGCCTCAACCCCTGAGGACCTGAGGAGCCCTGGATCCTGAGTCTTGCTCATCCCTCTCTTCTCCTCCTCATCGGCCTTCTCCTCCTCCTCATTCATCTTCTTCTTACTATTATTTTGTTTGTTCAGTTGGTTTTTCAAGACAGGATTTCTCTGTGTAGCCTTGGCTGTCTGGGCCTCCCTCAAATTCACAGAGATCTGCTTGTTTCTGCCTCCCAGAGTGCTGGGATTACAGGCCTGCACCACAGTACCGGGCTTCCAAAATCTCCTTATGACCTCTTTTCTCATGACCATGTGACAAACCAGCAACAGTAGCAGCAAGAGCAGGAAGCAGCAGGAGAATCAGCCAGCCCAGGCCCCAGGCCATTACCAGCTCCACTAGGCATAATTCTGGTTTTAGAGACTGAGCTACATTCCTTCCTTCTCCATACATCAGTGCTTCTGGGGGGAAAGCTCCCAAGGCCTGGCCCCAGGCTATTACTGGCTCTGCCAAACAGGATCCTAATTTTGAGAAGAAGGATCTAGTTACTTGTCCATAGGTCAGGGCCTCAGGGAAAGCCTCGGTTGATCAGTCCAGGCCTCAGAAGTTCTCTCCTTTGAAAATATTATTTATTTTTAAAGTCCAGGTAAGTTTACTGGTACCTGAATATCCAAGAGACTCTTATGTCCTCCAACAAACAAATACCTTCTAGCATTGTGAAAATAATTATCAGTACACGGATTCTAATCCTAATATTGAATGGAGGTGGAGGGTTGTAAAGCAGATTAAATACCGGAACTTGTACAATGTGTCTTTGGCTAGTTTGGATGGGAAATCTATACAAATAGAGACAAACAGCTGATACAAATAATCTGGAAACATTCCCTACTTTATGGAGCAGAGGGCCTTCCGGAGTAAATAATATATGTGGAGGGCTAACATAGGCACTGATTCCAAACATGTTACAGTTGTTTCTCCTTTCTAAAAGTCCCATAGATGATCACAAGGTCCAGAGCTGTGGCTAATGGCCAAAGGTCTAGTTGAGTCTTTTTTCTTTCTTTTTTTTTTTTGACATTATAATAGGATGGGGTTCAATGAGGGGATCTCAGGATATCAACCATGATCAGGTGGACACGCCCAAGAACATTCAACCAGCCCCTCCGGTTGTCCATCCAGAGGCACAGAGTCCTTGGCTCCATTCCTAACAGTAGCAAAATTCCACTTTGAAATAGCAACAAACACATGAGGGACTGTGTTAAAGAGTCACAGCATTAGGAAGGTTGAAACCCACTGCCCTTCCCTGACCTTTGCAACCACAGCCCCCACCCACTACTCTACCTCAGCAGGTCACAGTGCCCCACTGCTACAGGTGTTCTCTGCCAAATGAAGGTCAAGTGAGGATTCAGCCTTCTGCCCCTCCTCGGAAAGTGACCACTCACATCATAGCCTTGGCCTGGTGCTCTGCATTCCCTGCTCCCTTATCTCGCCACTCACACAGCCCAGCCCACACAACTGCCAGAGCAGAAACTGCCCTGGGCCTCCTTCTCCTTCAGCGGATCAGGGCAACATTAAGTAGGGACCAAAAGTTATACAGACACAATCCAGCCCTCAGAGAAAGGCCAGACCTCACTCAAGCCCTGCATCAGCAAGAGAGCTCAGCCTACTACCCTTCAGTCAGCTCTCACAACCCCACACTAGTATACACCTACACAGCCCTGTCCTGCTCTTAGGGTGACCCTGCCTCCTCTCATGTCAACATCCAGAGCCCAGACCAATTTTGTAAGTGATCACCTGGCCTCCCACCCTGGCAACCCCTTACCTCCACTCTGCAGGATACATAGCCACGCCCCCAACACCTCACCACTTCCTGCTTCCCTAGTAATCAGGTGGGCCCCTCATATCTAGTTTATCCCTCACACCCCTGCCTGAGTCTGTCTACCTCCCTGCCTCAGCTCTAAGCACTCCAGAACACCGCCCCTCCCCCAGCTCTGCCAGGACCTGTTCCCTAGGGATTCCACAGTGCACAGTTTCCTTCTCTAACTCTTACTAGGTCCAGATCCACCCACCCTCCCACCCTACCATACGAGCCCCGCCCACCACTATGACCTCAGCAGCCACAGTCCTCACCCACAAGACCAGCCCATGTCCTCCTGCTGCAGGGCACCCTATCCTTACTTCCAATGTTTCTCATAGACTCCTTCTCCATTCAGCCCTGGCCCATCCCCTGACACTCCTTTTTGACTTCTCTCTGGGCCAGCTGTTATGGACCCTTGCCTGCCATCTTTAGATGTCCTCCGGATGAGCCTGATCCAATAGTGTCCCTAAAGGTTACAGCATCCTGCTGCACTGCTCTCACAGACTGCCTGTTTGCAGAAGACCAAGCCTTTAATCCCAGCATTCAGGAGACAGAGGCAGGCTGAGAACTGTGAGTTCCAGGCCAGCCTGGTCTACAGAGCAAGTCCAGGACAGCCAAGGCTACACAGAGAAAACCTGTCTCAGAAAAAAATAAAAGGGTGAAAGAAAAAAGAAAAAGAAAAGAAAGTATGGGTCAGGGGCTGGGCAAAGGCACCTGAGTGGATGTTTATAAACTTCCCTCAACAGTTTTACAGGAGCTGCAGGGACAGGACTGACCAATGGTACTCTGTGGTGATGTGCATCCCCTCCCTGGGGGTGGGGGTCTTTCAGCCTGAACCCAGATGCATGGCCAGGACACTGTGAGGTGGAGGCCTGTGCTGCCTGGTGACCACAGGGCCAAACCCACCCAGGGACCCTAACACTGAAAGCATTGGAATCCACTCGAAGAGAAGGAAACAAGGAAACTCTGGAGCAGAGTTTGTGCCCTTTGCCCTCCTGTGGCTGTGGTCTCCCTCCTGGAGGGTCTCAAGCAGTGCTGGGCCTGCCCCACCTCCTGCCACCCATTCTTCCTCCTTCCTCCTGAGTGTAGAGGCAGCCAGGTGGCAAGCTCTGTGCTGCTCCTCCTGGGCCCTCCCCTTCTTGCCATTAGGCTGTGAGCTCAGTGAGGAGGCCCAGGTCACATGCCCTGTGTGCCCTGAAACTCCACTGACATTGATGCTCTGCTGCTTCTCAACAACATGCCCAGCAGTGGGGTTTTGCTTAAGGACAGGCCATGCAAACCTGGGGTTTGGTGCTCTTGTGCCTGTCTGTGCAGTTTGAGAGTCTGGGGTCAGGGAGGGGAAGTGGCACTCACTGGATAGGATGGAGGCTTCTAGAGAAAGGTCCCCACAAGGTCCTGCGAACAGAAGTGGCCTTGCCTGAGGGAACACAGAGGAGGGAGTGTCCCCTTGCCCTATTCAGGTGACACCACTGTGTGAGTTGACATCAGCATAGAGACAGTCAGTCCTCTGATTGTCCTGCCTGCTGACTCACTCTGAGGTCACTGCCTCCAGTACCAACCCTAACTTCAGCTGAGAAGCACCTACAGAAGAGACCATGCTGCCCCTTTTGGTCAACAAAGTCTGGACTGTTAGGTCCAAAGACATCTAGTTCCCCTTCACCAAAAGGAACCACTTCCCTTCTGTCAGGCAAAATGGGAAGAAAGCTTTGTCTGATGCCTATGAGCACAACAAATCTCGTGCAGGCTTCCTGGCTACTTCAGTATGACAAATGTCTGTTTAAAAATCAGTGAGTTGCGATTAACAAAAAAAACCATACAGGAAGGATTACTAAGTATAGTTTCTGGGATCTCATTGAATGACCTACTTTGTGATTATCAAATTTTATCTGGGTAAAGCAACCTTTATTTTCCTTTATAGATAGGGTTTCTTTCTCTTCTCTTCTCTTCTCCTCTCTTCTCTTCTCTTCTCTTCTCTCTCTCTCTCTCTTTCTCTCTCTCTCTCTCTCTCCTTTCTCTTCCTTCCTTCCTCCCTTTCTTTTTTCCCAAGATGAGGTTCCTGTGTGTAAACTTGTATGTCCTAGCCTCACGGTTTAGACCTGGCTGGCCTCGAACTCACCTAGATCTGCCTGCCTGTGCCTCCCTTAGTAGTGAGATCACAGGCTTGCACCATGACACCTGGCCCTAAAATCTGTTTTTACTGTTACACAAAAAAGGTGTCACTGCCTTTAATGCCAGCACTCACTCAGGGGACGCTAAAGCAGGTGGAACTTTGTGAGGCCATGCCGGTCCTGGTCTACAGAGTGAGTTCTAGGACAACTAGGCCTAAAACCTAGAAACTCTGTCTCGAAATAAGAAAAGTCATCTTTTGTGAGTCAATTTCCACACACCCAAAGTTCCTATCTGATCTAGGGGCTATCGGGAAAGAGCCATCACCTCAGGCATATGAGACTTCCTGGGTTGCCAGACAGGTCAGAGCACTGGGTTTATGCAAAGGCTCTGAGAAACCTTCAAGACAATAACACAAAGACTCTGAGATAATGATCACTGACCCAAGGCAGCTTCACAGCTTAGCTGCTGTCACTCCAGATTCAGGCCAGATACAATGGGTCTGCTAAAATTCTGCTGTGCACTAGCCCTTTTGTTCTGACCCCAATTCCTAGAAGGTAGGTCCCCAGGAGCCCTGACCCAGAGACACATGGCCAGAAATATACAGGCTCGCCCCATCTAATTATTATGATGTGAGTAACTGCATTCTGGCTCCTCTTACTTGTCCAGAAGAGCGAGGAGGGCAGTTCTCACAGGGAACAGAAATGTGTACTTCACTCTGGTCTGCCTTGGGCTGCAAACAGGGCCATGGGAGGTCCTTCTCTCTGGGTCCAAAACTACAGGAAGCAGCATGCATCTAGGCACACAATGTTGGCACAAGTGGCCTTGTCCTTAGGACGAGCATGCAGGATGCAACAGAAGAAAATGCAGAAGTGTACCCACAGACATCATTGCAGGTAAAGCGTTGGGGAAACTGAACCCCACTGGCCTTCTTATCTGAGCTGCCTATTGGATGGGTGTAGGATCCTCAGAGTGCAGTCTGTCTGTCAGGTCCCGGGTGCTCAATGTGAAGGATCCAGGTTCCCTGTCAACCTGGTGACAGTCCTGACCATGGATCCCAGCAGGTGAATCCAAGTGGCCCTGTTCTCACACAAGCAGCAGGCTTGGTGTACAGCATGGATGGAATGGAATACAAACCTTTGTGGGTCTATGTCAGTGGGTCTGCAGCTTCACATCATCAGGCTGTGTTTGCTGTGCCCAAAACTCTCAACATCCTACGTGGTTGTGTGGAGCTGGAAGCTCATTCGGTACTCACCAGGCTGCAGCTGAGGCACCGGAACCAAGTTTCAGACCCCAAAGCCCATACTATAAGCCCATACCTAGGAGAGAGAAGGAGGATATATTCCAAAATAGACTTCTCCTCACTTGGGGAGGACGGTGTGACCACTGTGGGCTCAGAGGAGCCAGGGGTGGAATGGTGCTGAGAAGGCAGCTCAGTAAAGGCCCTGTCAGCTCACTCTCACAGTGCAGACTCTAAAGGCAAGGCAACATTGAGCCACCATTGGTTTGCAGAACATGGCCCACTTCAAGTTGTTCCCAGACCCATCCAGACTGCCATGCCTTCATGTAGTGGATGGCAAATAGGACCTCCCTCTTGCTGTGCCCCCCCCCAACCTTCCTGACATGGCCCCAATTATCTCAGTGTTAGAGAAATGGAGAACTGCGAGGCATTGCCCTCTGTGCTAAGGATCTCCTGCTGTAGTGTGGATTGCACAAATAAACAGCACTTAGTGCCTGTGCCCCCCCACATCATATGTGCTTCCTCATGACGTTAATTCAGCCCAGACCCATGTAGTGTATGAACAGCATCCAGGAGACCAGGTGCCAAGTCCAGGGCCAGGTACTGAGTAGACACTGATGCCCTGGCAAATATGTGATGAACAGGGAAAGGCCCCAGTCCTTCTGCAGTGCAAGAGCTCTGTGGAGAGGTTTCCCCAGCAAGGAAGGCTGGCTCCCTCCCCGCTATTTTTTATCTTACAAATCCTTAATATAGTCTTAATTCCTTGAGGTTGATGAACAAGTATTAGGTGGCCAGGTGAGATGGCACACGGCTGTAATCCCAGCACCTGGGAGACAAAGGAAAGCAGATCTTTGTGAGTTCCAGGCCAATCTGGTCTACAAAGAGAGTTCCCGGCCAGCAAGGTTACACAAAGAAACACCATCTCAAAAACAAAAAATAATTCTATTGCTTCATGCTGTACTACTATACTAAAGAGCAGGCTCTGGACTTGGAATAGACACCCTGTCTCCCAACACAAGCATGCTTGTTTAAATATTTCCTCCAACATACCTGTCCTGGGTCAGGAGACCATCTGACACTAGAACAAAGATAGAAAACAAAGCAAAACAGCCCAAGAAAAGACACTATGTGAATTCAAAGGACTAAAATATAAGCTGTACATTAGGATCTTAAAGAAAAAAATCTTTTTAAAGATGTATTTATTATTTAGATGCATGTGTGCCTGCACGCCAGAAGAGGGCACCAGATCTCACTATAGATGGCTGTGAAACACAGGGTTAGTTGCTGGAAATTGAACTCAGGGTCTCTGAGCCAGGATTTGTAGTCTTATTGAATATCATTAAAAATCTCTAAAGAAAACTGAGACAACCTGATGTTAGCATTTTCTGAGTTCCTGTAGATGTTGGGTTTTTATAGTTCCTTGTTTAATGCCATCTAGGATACGGATAATTCTATTATTCTACAATTGAATGGCTCATATGACAAATACTGAATAAGCTTTTCAGTGAATCTTTGTACATCTGCAGACACACACCAACAGGTTAAAAATGTAAAATAAAACCCTCAGTCTAAAGTATCCTGTTTGTAAGCACCAAACAAACTCTCTTTTGAAAAAGAAACTCCATTTTGTAAAGGAATCCATTTTGTGTTAAACCTAGCCAAGAGCTGAACACAGATTCCAGACTAAGCACAAACTAGCCTAAACAGAAAAAATATTCCCTGGCAACACAATCAGCTCACCTTGGGAAAGTCCAAATACACTCTCTGCTGGTCAAGCTGAGCATCACGATGTCTGGCACATAGCGACAACCAATTAGGAGATGCCAAGTCAAAGTTCCTAATGCCCCCATGACTGCTTCAGCCAATCATTCTACAGGCCAACTGGCCCCTACACCTATTACCCAACCATGAAACTCTAAATCTTGTAACACTCTGCTTGCAGCTCTTCTGCCCAGATGTCATCCAATCATATACTGTAGATCCCATTTCTTTGTCTAAACCTATTTTTTAAAAAAAACCTTCTCAATAGAGACTCCAGGCCACTTCCCTGCACCTGCTGTGTCAGCACATTAGAGGTGTGTCCTGGGTTCGAACTTGCAATATAAAGACCACCTTACCACTGCGTTTGGACTCGGCTCTTGGGAGATCTATTTGGGTATAACATTGCTAATAACTCCAAATATGCCTACTTAAGATAACCAGAGCTGGACTCGTGAACACTTAATATTCCTTCCAAAAAGGAGATAGGTCAGACGATTGGCCCTTCCTGGGAATATCCAGTCCAAATGCAGCCCACCTAGGAAAGCACTCATAGCCCCATGCACAAGAGTTGCTGCAGCACACACAAACAGGCTCCCTCTTCTCCACTTCATTCAGTAGTTTTGCCAACACTTTACACTTCACCCAGCCCTCAACGTGTCCATCAACTGGCAAGACAGGAGGCAGACCTGTCACTGCTCAAAGCTCCTACCTTGGCTTGCAAGCTCTGCCCACTATGCCTACATCATCAGCCTCAGCTGCACCTTAGCATCAAGCCCTGCCTACCACTACTACCTAAGTCATCACAGCCCCACTCACAACACCTCCAGCACAAGCTACCCCAGCAGAGAGACAGCTTCTGTCCTGGCCCCCACACACATATCTACAGCCCCTTAGCTCAGCACTCACAGCTTCTCCATGAGAATGTACAATACTTCCTGTCACAGACAGGGTTCTTCCCCCATGGGTCGCGACCCCCACACTAGCTCTCTTTGTTGTGGTTCCATTTGTAACTGTGGCAAAATTCCAGTTGTGAAATAGCAATGAAACACATGAGGGACCATGTTAAAGAGTCACAGCATTAGGAAGGTTGAAACCCACTGCCCTTCCCTGACCTTTGCAACCACAGCCCCCACCCACTACTCTATCTCAGCAGGTCACAGTGCCCCACTGCTGCAGGTGTTCTCTGCCAAATGAAGTTCAAGTGAGGATTTAGCCTTCTGCCCCCTCCTCAGAAAGTGACCACTCACATCATAGCCTTGGCCTGGTGCTCTGCATTGCCTGCTCACTTATCTCACCACTCACACAGCCCTAGCCCACAACAACTGCCACAGCAGAAACAGCCCTGGGCCCCCTTCTCCTTCACCGGTTCTGGGCAACATTAAGTAGGGATCAAAAGTTATGCTGACACAATCCAGCACTCAGAGAAAAGCCAGACCTCACTCAAGCCCTCCATCAGCAAGAGAACTCAGCCCACCACTCTTCAGTCACCTCTCACAACCCCACACTAGACAGGGTTTCTCTGTGCAGCCTTGGCTGTCCTGGACTTGCTTTGTATACCAGGCTGGCCTGGAACTCACAGTTCTCAGCCTGCCTCTGTCTCCTGAATGCTGGGATTAAAGGCTTGGTCTTCTGCAAACAGGCAGTCTGTGAGAGCAGTGCAGCAGGATGCTCTATCCATTAGGGACACCATTGGATCAGGCTCATCCTGAGGACCTCTAAAGAGGGCGGGGCAAGGGTCCATAACAGCTGGCCCAGAAAGAAGTCAAAAAGGAGTGTGAGGGGATGGGCCAGGGCTGAATGGAGAATGAGTCTATGAGAAAACTTGGAAGTAAGGATAGGGTGCCCTGCAGCAGGAGGACAGGTGCTGGTCTTGTGGGTGAGGCTGTGACTGCTGAGGTCATAGTGGTGGGCGGGGCTTGTATGCTAGGGTGGAAGGGTGGGTGGATCTGGACCTAGTAAGAGTTAGAGAAGGAAACTGTGCACTGTGGAATCCCTTGGGAACAGGTGCTGGCAGGGGTGGGGGAGGTAAGAGCTAGAGAAGGAAACTGTGCACTGTGGAATCTCTTGGGAACAGGTGCTGGCAGGGGTGGGGGAGGGGCGGTGTTCTGGAGTGCTTAGAGCTGAGACAGGGAGGTAGACAGACTCAGGCAGGGATGTGAGGGCCAAACTAGATGTGAGGGGCCCACCTGATTACTAGGGATGCAGGAAGTGGTGAGGTGTTTGGGGTGTGGCTTTGGATCCTGCAGAGTGGAGGTAAGGGGCTGCCAGGGTGGGATCACTTACAAAATTGGTCTGGGCTCTGGATGTTGACCTGAGAGGAGGCAGGGTCACCCTAAGAGCAGGACAGGGCTGTGTAGGTGTATACTAGTGTGGGGTTGTGAGAGCTGACTGAAGAGTGGTGGGCTGAGCTGTCTTGCTCATGCAGGGCTTGATTGAGGTCTGGCCTTTAGCTCACTGCTGGATTGTGTCAAATATTGCTGCTTCATGCCATGGTTAGCATGCCAGCCAGGAGGGCTGTGCCCAGGGGCTCCTCCTTGGGGATTTAGCACAGGAGCCTGAGAGCAGACTGTGATGGCTCTGGTCAGAAATAAGCACTTCGGATCATATGGGCCAGATGGTCTGGTTTCCCTGAAAGAGGATCCCATCATCTCCAGGGTGAGAGTCAGACCTGAGAGTGGATGGCAGAAGACACAGTGCAGAGAGAGGGCCCCACAGCTGTACCCTTGTGGTGAGGGAGCACTGTGCCAAACAGGTTCTCAGTTGCTAGAGTCAGCCCTTTGCCCAGTAGGGCACTGTAGACAAACACACAGGAGTTATTTTTAGAGGTCCAGTTATCCCTGACAGTGGCTTTGCATTCAGCATGTATGTAGGCCCTGAGAGAGGACTACAGAAGCCCCACCCCTTCTAGAAGGCACCCAAATGGTATTTCCACCTATGTGTACTTGGAAGAACATGCAGATCCCACTCCCTCTCCAAACATTCAGTGCGTGGTGCCATTTGGGGACTTCAGAAAGAGGAGGGGACCAAGTGTCTGTCAGTCAAGTTGTGAGCTCTGAGTGCTTCCCTGAAAGTGTACTACAGACAGACAGCCATTGCAGGCAGACAGGCAGACAGACTGGGATAATCAAGCTACTGTGCATAGGTTTAACAGTGCTGAAGGAAACTAAGGCTGACTTGTATGAGTGATCCCCTCACCAAGCTTCCTCATCTGCCTTCTGGGTCCTCAGGGTGAAGGTATGCTGGGAGGGTCATAAGTGTTGCTTTGGGGTTCTGAGTGCTTAGAAGATACCTCAGTACTGACATACAAGAATGAGATCTTTGTCGACCTTTGCAGATCCACCAGGGTGCTGGTGGTGGGATGGCCAGTCTATCAGGGCCAACTGACAGCACTGGTTGGACCGGACAATCGATTTCTAGAGGCTCTAGATAGTGGTAGTGCAGCCTGCCCCTGAGTGGGACCCATGTCCTTGGTCTACACAGCACAGGAGGGCTTCCACACTCCCTCGGTACCGGGGGTCCTTGGTGTTGTTACCGTGGCCATCTGTGCTTCTGCTTGCAGTAGTTGAGGTGACAGAAGAGCCAGACTTGTCCCAGGGAGAAAGGCCTAAGATATGTAGAAATAAGGGAGCAGGGCCTGTAGGAGGAGCAAGGTGACTCCTGAGTCAGCACATGAATAAGCTCTCCCTACTGTCCTCTGGGCCTGGTGGTGAGGAACACTGTGGACCTGAGTCGCCGCCTCTGACTTCCTGCTCAGGGGACCGCTGAGGCGGGGATCATCGCTGACCTTGACCTGAAGCATGGATGTCACTGATGGAGGTCAGCAGAGGACTTGTGAGGAGTCAATACGACATCCTTCAGAATCCCCAAGACAAGAGTGGACACCTGCTCCTCTTGCCAGTCTTGACAAACACGCTAGGGGTGCTCAGATGGGCTCCATCTTCATCCTTGTCTCCTCCCCTGGAGGATGAACCTGACCTGTGGGGGAAGGGTATATATACCAAGGCAATAGAGGGAGCCATGTGAGGTTACCAGAGAAGGTGTCCATGATCGGCCATCCATCCAGGTGAGCAAGCACAGTAAGACTCTGGTGCCCCATATGTGACCACCTCCCCTTGGTGTGAGGTCTTATGGCACTCAAAGAAAGAATAAGCAGGCTACCAAGATGAGACTTGATAGCCTATGTCCAACTGGGTCTGAGACCTAGTGGAGGTGAGTAGAGTGAAAGCAGGAGAGTAGAATGGGAGGATACAAATGACAGGATAGCAATTGAGTTGTAATCTGAATAAATTAATAAAATTAATTTTATTAATGATGAGAGGCACCCTCAAGTCTATATTCAGAATAACACCAAAGGGAAATTCAAATCTTGGGCTTGGGACTGATTAGTAAGTAGTCAGTGCTCCAGCTTATCAGAACTTTTATCCCTGATCTCTCCAAGGCCTTTATCATGAAGTGGTGTTCGATTTTGTCACATGATTTTTAGCATCTAATGAGATGATCATGTTTTGTTTTTCCTTCCATTTGTTTATGTGATGGATTATGTTGATGAATTTTTATATTTGAACCAACTCTGCATTTCCAGGATGGAGTCTACTTGGTCATGGCTAACGATATCTTTGATGTGTTCTTGGATTCCGTTTGTGAGTATTTTTTTCATCAATGTTCATAAGGGAAATTTGCCTGAAATTATTTTTCTTTGATGGGTCTTTGTGTGTTTTAGGTACCAGAATGACAGTGGCCCCATAGAATGAGTTTGGCAATGTTCCTTGGGTTTCTATTTTGTGCCATAGTTTGAAGAGTATTGGTATTAGCTCTTCGTTGAAAGTCTGGTAGAATTGTGAGCTAAAGTCATCTGGCCCTGAGGGTTTTTTCCCCCTGGTTGGGAGACATTCAGTGACTGCTTCTTTTCCTTAGGACTTATGGAAATATTTAACTTGTTTTCCTGATCTTGATTTAGATTTGGTAAATGGAATCTACCAAGGAAATTGTCCGTTTCATTTAGATTTTCCAATTTTGTAGACTATGGTTTTTTGAAGTAAGACCTAATGTTTCTTTGGTTCCCCCCCTCCCCAGTGTGTGTTGTTATGTTCTCTTTTTCCTTTTCTGATTTTGTTGGTTTGGATATTTTCTCTCTGCCTTTTAGTTAGTTTGGGTAAGTGTGTGTCTTTTGTCTATCTTGTTGACTTTCTTAAAGAACCGCCCCTTAATTCTGTTCATTCTTTGTCTTGTCCTCTGTTTCTAATTTGTGGAGTTCAGTTTAGCTTGATTATTTGCAGCAATCTACTCATCTTGGGTGTGTTAGCCTCTTTTGTTATGGAAGCTTCCAGAGGAGCTGTTAAGTGGCTAGTATGGAATCTCCCCAACTTCTGATTGAAGGCGCTTAATGCTACGAACTTTCCTCTTAGCACTGCTTTCATTGTGTCCCATAAGCTTGGGTGTGTTGTGCCTTCATTTTCATTGTATTTTAGATAGTCTTTAATTTCTTTTTCATTTCTTCCCTGGCCCAGTAGTCACTGAGTAGGGAGTTGCTCATTTTCCATGATTGTGTAGGGTTTTTGTTATTTTTGATGTTGAGATCCATCTTAATCCATGGTGATCTGAGAAAGCACAATGTATAAATTCAATTCCTTGTATATGTTACGGTTTGCTTTGTGACCGACTATATACTGCCAGTTTTCAAGAAGGTTCTTGTGGCCCTAAGAAGAAAGCACTGTTCTTTGTGCTTGGTAAAAAGTTATGTAGATAACCATTGGGTCCACTTAATTCATTCCATCTGTTGGTTTCATTTTTTCTCTATTTTGTTTCTGCCTCAGTGATCTGTCCATTGCTTAGAGTGCGCCCTGGAATTCTCCCTCAATTGAGGTGTTTGCATTGCTCTGTGCTTTTACCTTAAATAACAACTTTATTCTGGTTTGTTTTTGTTTTTTGTTTTGTTTTTTGGTGTTTTTTTTTTTTTAATAAATCTGGGTTCCCTTGTATATTGTTCAAAAATGTTCTGAATTGGAATGCCTTCTTGGTAGGCTTTTCCTTTGGTGAGAATGGCGTATTCTCCCCCATCTCTTTTCATTAATTTTGGTTGAAATTCTATTGCTTCATGCTCTACTACTCTATGAAAGAGCTGGCTCTGGAATTGGATTACATACCCTGTCTCCCAACCCAAGCATGCTTGTTTAAAAAATGTCCTCCAACATACCTGTCCTGGGTCAGGAGACCATCTGACACTAGGACAAAGAAAACAAACCTAAACAGAACAAGAAAAAAAAACCATGTGACTTCAAAGAGCTAAAATATAAGCTGTACCTTAGGATCGTAAAGAAAAAAAATCTTTTTAAAGATGTATTTATTATTTAGACAGCATGTATGTCTGCATGCCAGAAGAGGGCACCAGATCTCACTATAGATGGTTGTGAACCACATGGTTAGTTGTTGGAAATTGAACTCAGGGTCTCTGAGCCAGGACTTGTAGTCTTACTGAATATCATTAAAAATCCCTAAGAAAACTGAAACAACCTGCTGTTAGCATTTTCTGAGTTCCTGTACATGTTGGGTTTTTATAGTTTCCTGTTTAGTGCCATCTAGGATACGGATCACTATATTATTCTACAACTGAATGGCTTACCTGACAACTACTGAATAAGCTTTTCAGGGGGTCTGCCTACATCTGCAGACACACACAAACGGGTTAAAATGCAAAATAAAACCCTCAGTCTAAACTATCCTGTTTGTAAGGACCAAACAAACTCCCTTTTGAAAAAGAAACTCCATTTTGTAAAAGAAACTCCATTTTGTGTTAAACCTAGCCAAGGGCTGAACTCAGATTCCAGACTAAGCACAAACTAGCCTAATCAGAAAAAATATTCGCTGGCAACACTATCAGCTCACCTTGGGAAAGTCCAAATACACTCTCTGCTGGTCAAGCTGAGCAGCAGGTGGTCTGGCACATAGCAACAACCAATTAGGAGAGGCCAGACCAAAGTTCCTAATGCCCCCAGGAGTGCCTCAGCCAATCTTTTCCATAGGCCAACTGGCCCTACACCTATTTCCCAACCATGAAAATCTAAGTCTTGTAAATCTCTGCTTGCAGCTTTTTTGCCCAGATGTGATCTAATCATATACTGTAGATCGCATTTCTTTGTCTAAAACCTATTTAAAAAAACCCTCTCAATTGAGACTCCAGGCCACTTCCCTGCACCTGCTGTGTCAGCACATTGGAGCTGTGTGCTGGGTTTGAACCTGCAATATAAAGACATCCTTGCCACTGCATTTGGACTCGGCTCTTGGGTGGTCTGTTCAGAAAGTCTCTCAACATTTGGGCATAACATTGTTAATAACTCCAAATATTCCTAGTTAAGATAACCAGAGTTGGTCTCGTGAACACTTAATATCCCTTCTAAAAAGGAGATAGGTACGGCAATTGGCCCTTCCTGGGAATATCCAGTCCAAATGCAGCCCACCTAGGAAAGCACTCACAGCCCCACGCACAAGAGTTGCTGCAGCACACACAAACAGGCTCCCTCTTCTCCACTTCATTCAGTAGTTTTGCCAACACTTTACACTTCACCCAGCCCTCAACGTGTCCATCAACTGGCAAGACAGGAGGCAGACCTGTCACTGCTCAAAGCTCCTACCTTGGCTTGCAAGCTCTGCCCACTATGCCTACATCATCAGCCTCAGCTGCACCTCAGCATCAAGCCCCACCTACCACTACTACCTAAGTCATCACTGCCAACACTCACAACACCTCCAGCACAAGCTACCCCAGCAGAGACAGCTTCTGTTCCCCCACCCTCCACCTACTGCTCTTTAACTCAGGACTCACAGCATCTCCCTGAGAATGTACAATATTTCCCCCCACAGGCAGGGTTCTCCACCTGTGGGTCGCGACCCCCACACCAGCTATGTATGTTGTGGTTCCATTTGTAACAGTGGCAAAATTACAGTTGTGAAATAGCAACAAACACATGAGGGACTGTGTTAAAGAGTCACAGCATTAGGAAGGTTGAAACCCACTGCCCTCCGCTGACCTTTGCAACCACAGCCCCCACCCACTACTCTACCTCAGCAGGTCACAGTGCCCCACTGCTACAGGTGTTCTCTGCCAAATGAAGTTCAAGTGAGGATTCAGCCTTCTGCCCCCTCCTCAGAAAGTGACCACTCACATCATAGCCTTGGCCTGGTGCTCTGCATTCCCTGCTCACTTATCTCACCATTCACACAGCCCAGCCCACAACAACTGCCACAGCAGATACAGCCCTGGACACACTTCTCCTTCAGCGGTTCTGGGCAACATTAAGTAGGGACCAAAACGGATACTGACATAATCCAGCACTCAGCGACAGGCCAGACCTCACTCAAGCCCTGCATCAGCAATAGAGCTCAGCCCACCACTCTTCAGTCAGCTCTCACAACCCCACACTAGTATACACCTACACAGCCCTGTCCTGCTCTTAGGGTGACCCTGCCTCCTCTCAGGTCAACATCCAGAGCCCAGCCCAATTTTGTAAGCGATCACCTAGCCTCCCACCCTGGCACCCCCTTACCCCCACACTGCAGGATCCATAGCCAGGCCCTCAACACCTCACCACTTCCTGTTTCCTTTGTAATCAGGTGGGCCCCTCACATCCAGTTTGGCCACCACACCCCTGCCTGAGTCTGTCTACCTCTCTGCCTCAGCTCTAAGCATTTTAGAACACTGTCGCTGCCCCACCTCCAGTCCCCTGGCCAGTACCTGTTCCCAAGGCCACAAAGTTCCCTTCTCTAGCTCTTACTAGGTCCAGATCCACCGACCCTTCCACCCTAGCATACAAGCCCCGCCAACCACTATTGACCTCAGCAGTCACAGCCCCACCCACAAGACCAGCACCAGTCCTCCTGATGCAGGGCACCCTATCCTTACTTCCAAGGTTTCTCATAGATTCCTTCTTCATTCAGCCCTGGCCCATACCCTGACACTCCTTTTTGACTTCTTCCTGGGCCAGCTGTTATGGACCCTTGCCCCTGCCCGCCTTAGAGCTCCTCAGGATGAGCCTGATCCAATGGTGTCCCTAATGGTTAGAGCAGCCTGCTGCACTGATCTCACAGACTGCCTGTTTGCAGAAGACCAAGCATTTAATCACACCACTTGGGAGACAGAGGCAGGCTGAGAACTATGAGTTCCAGGCCAGCCTGGTCTACAAAGGAAGTCCAGGACAGCCAAGGCTACACAGAGAAAGCCTGTCTCTGGAAAAAGAAGAAAGAAACGAATGAAAGAAAAAAGAAAAAGAAAAGAAAGTATGTGTCAGGGGCTGGGCAAAGGCAGCTGAGTTGATGGTTGTAAACCTCCCTCAACAGTTTTACAGGAGCAGCAGGCACAGGCCTGACCAACGGTACTCTGTGGTGCTGTCCATCCCCTCACATGGGGTGGGGGTCTTTCAGCCTGAACCCGGATGCATGGCCAGAACACTGTGAACTGGAGGCCTGTGCTGCCTCGTGACCACAAGGCTGAGCCCACCCAGGGACCCTAACACTGAAAGCCTTGGAATCCACTCTAAGGGAAGGAAATAAGGAAACTCTGGAGCAGAGTTTGTGTCCCTTTGCCCTCCTGTGGCTGTGGTCTCCCTCCTGGAGGGTCTCAATCAGTGATGGGCCTGCCCTAACTCCTGCCACCCACTCTTCCTCCTTCCTCCTGAGTGTGGAGACAGGCAGCAAGCTCTGTGCTGCTCTTCCTGGGCCCTCCCCTTCTTGCCATTAGGCTGTGAGCTCAGTGAGGAGGCCCAGGTCACATGCCCTGTGTGTCCTGAAACTCAACTGACATTGATGCTCTGCTGCTTCTCAACAACATGCCCAGCAGTGGGGTTTTGCTTGAAGACAGGCCATGCAAACCTGGGGTCTGGGGTCAGGGAGGGGAAGTGGCACTCACTGGATAGGATGGAGGCTTCTAGAGAAATGTCCCCACAAGACGTGCCAACAGAAGTGGCCATGCCTGTGGGAACACAGAGGAGGGAGTGGCCCCTTGCCCTATTCAGGTGTCACCACTGTTGTGAGTTGACATCAGCATAGATACAGTCAGTCCTCTGATTGTCCTGCCTGCTGACTCACTCTGAGGTCACTGCCTCCAGTACCAACCCTAACTTCAGCTGAGAAGCACCTACAGAAGAGACCATGCTGCCCCTTTTGGTTGATAAATTCTGGACTGTTAGGTCCAAAGACATCTAGTTCCCCTTCACCAAAAGGAACCGCTTCCCTTCTGTCAGGCAAAATGGGCAGACAGCTGTGTCTGATGTCTATGAGCACTACAAACCTCGTGCTGGCTTCCTGGCTACTTCAGTATAACAAATGTCTGCTTAAAAGTCAGTTAGTTACAGAAAACACCAGGAAGGTTTACTAAGCATGGTTGTTGGGATCTCATTCAATGACTTACTTTGTGATTATCAAATTTCACCCGGTAAAGCAATTTTTATTTTCTTTTATAGATAGGGTTTTTTCTTTCTTCTCTCTCTCTCTCTCTCTCTCTCTCTCTCTCTCTCTCTCTCTCTCTTCTTCTTTCTCTCTTTCTTTCTTCCTTCCTTTTTTTCCCAAGATAAGGTTCCTCTCTGTAGCCTTATCTGTCCTAGACTCACGTTTTAGACCTGGCTGGCCTCGAACTCACTTAGATCTGCCTGCCTCTGCCTCCCTTAGTTCTGAGATCACAGGCTTGCACCATGACACCTGGCCCTAAAATCCCTTTTTATTGTTACATAAAAAAGGTATCACTGACTTTAATGCCAGTACTCACTCAGGGGACGCCAAAGGACGTGGAACTCTGTGAGGTCAAGGTTGGCCTGGTCTACAGGCATATGAGACTTCCTAGGTTGCCAGACAGGTCAGAGCACTGGGTTTATGCAAAGGCTCTGAGAAACCTTCAAGACAATAACACAAAGACTCTGAGATAATGACCACTGACCAAAGGCAGCTTCACATCTTAGCTGCTGTCACTTCAGATTCAGGCTAGATACAATGGGTCTGCTAAAATTCTGCTGCGCACTAGCCCTTTTGTTCTGACCCCAATTCCTAGAAGGTAGGATCCCCAGGAACCCTGACTCAGTGATACATGGCCAGAAATGTACAGCTTGCCCTCATCTTATTGTTATGATGTGACTAACTGCATTCTGGCTCCTCTTAGCTGTCCAGAAGAGAGAGGAGGGCAGGTCTCACAGGGAACAGAAATGAGTACCTCAGGCTGGTCCAGCTTGGGGCTGCTAACCAGGGCAATGGGAGGTTCTTTGTCTCAGGGTGAAGGACCACAGGAAGCAGCATGCATCTAGGCAGATAATCAGTTGGCACAAGTGGCCTTTCCTTAGGACAAGCATGCAGGATGCAACAGAAGAAAATGCACAAGTGTACCCACAGATACCATTGCAGGTAAAGCGTTGGGGAAACCGAACCCCACTGGTCTTCTTTCTGAGCTGCCTATTGGATGGGTGTAGGATCCTGAGAGAGCAGTCTGTCTGTCAGGTCCCAGGTGCTCAATGAAAAAGATCCCGGTTTCCTGTGAACCTGGTGACAGTCCTGACCATGGATCCCACCAGGTGAATCCTAGTGGCCCCGTTCTCACACAAGCAGCAGGCTTGGTGTACAGCATGGATGGAATGGAATACAAACCTTTGTGGGTCTCGGTCATTGGGTCTGCAGTTTCTCATCATCAGGCTGTGTTTGCTATGCCCAGAACTCTCAGCATCCTACGTGGTTGTGTGGAGCTGGAAGCTCAATCGGTACTCACCAGGCTGCAGCTGAGGCACCGGAACCACGTTTCAGACCCCAAAGTCCATACTAGAAGCCCATACTTAGGAGAGAGGAGGAGGATATATTCCAAAATGGACTTCTCCTCACTTGGGCAGGATGGTGTGACCACTGTGGGCTCAGAGGAGCCGGGGTGGAATGGTGCTGAGAAGGCAGCTCAGTAAAGGCCCTGTCAGCTCACTCTCACAGTGAGACTCTAAAGGCAAGGCAACACTGAGCCACCATTGGCTTGCAGAACATGGCCCACTACAAGTTCTTCCCAGACCCATCCAGACTGCCATGCCTTCATGAAAGGGATGGCAAATAGGACCTCCCTCTTGCTGTGCCCCCCCTCCCGATCTTCATGACATGGCCCCAATTATCTCAGTGTTTAGGGAAATGGAGAGCTGCGAGGCATTGCCCTCTGTGCTAAGGATCTCCTGCTGCAGTGTGGATTGCACAGATAAACAGCACTTAGTGTCTGTGCCCCCCCCCCACATCATATGTGCTTCCTCACGACATTATTTCAGCCCAGACCCATGTAGTGTATGAACAGCATCCAGGAGACCAGGTGCCAAGTCCAGGGCCAGGCACTGAGTAGACACTGATGCCCTGGCAAATGTGTGATGAACAGGGAAAGCCCCCAGTCCTTCTGCAGTGCAAGAGCTCTGTGGAGAAGTCTCCCCAGCAATTAAGGCTGGTTCCCACCCAGCTATTTCTTATCTTACAAATCCTAAATATAGTTCTAATTCCTTGAGGTTGATCTCCTCATTGAACCCCATCATATCATAATGTCTGCAAAAAAAAAAAAAAAAAAAAAAAAAAAAAAAAAAAAAAGGAAAAAAAAAAAGACTCAACTAGACCTTTGGCCGTTAGCCACAGCTCTGGACCTCGTGATCATCTTTGGAACTTTTAGAGAGGAAAAACAAAAGTAACATGTTTAGAATCAATGCTTACATTAGCTCTGCACATATATTATTTACTCGGAAAGTCCCTCTGCTCCAAAAAGTAGGGAATGTTTCCAGATTATTTGTATCAGCCCTTTCTCTCTAATTGTATAGATTTCCCATCAAAACTAGCCAAAGATACATTGTACAAGTTACAGCATTTAATCTGCTTTACAACCCTCTACCTCCATTCACTGTTATGATTGGAATAGGTGTATTGATAATTCTTTTCACAATGCTAGAAGGTATTTGTTGGTTGGAGGACATAAGAGTCTCTTGGATATTCAGACACCGGTAAACACATCTGGACTTTAAAATATATATATAACTAAAAAGGAGAGAACTTCTGAGGCCTGGACTGATCAACCGAGGCTTTCCCTGAGGCCCTGACTTATGGACAAGGCACTATATCCTTCTTCTCAAAATGAGCATCCTGTTTGGTAGAGCCAGTAATAGTCTGGGGCCAGGCCTTGGGAGCTTTCCCCCCAGAAGCAGTGGTGTATGGGGAAGGAATGAATGTATCTCAGTCTCTAAAACCAGAATTAAGTTTAGTAGAGCTGGTAATGGCCTGGGGACTGGGCTGGCTCTTTCTCCTGCTGCTTCCTGCTCCTGGTGCTACCCTTGCTGGTTTGTCACGTGGTCATGAGAAAAGAAGTGATAAGGAGATTTTGGAAGCCAGGTGCTGTGGTGCAGGCCTGGAATCCCAGCACTCAGGGAGGAAGAGACAAGCAGGTCTCTGTGAATTTGAAGGAGTCCAGGACAGCCAAGGCTACACACAGAAATCCTGTCTTAAAAAACCAACTCAGCAAACAAAATAATAGTAAGAAGAAGATGAAGGATGAGGAGAAGGAGGAAGAAGAGTTGAAGGAGGAGGAAGAGGAAGAGGAGGAGGAGAGAGGGATGAACAAGGCTCAGGATCCAAGACTCCTCAGGTCCATAGGGGTTGAGGAGTCCCTTCCTAGCAGCAGCAGCAGCTGGAGAAGGAGCCCCCGGAACATTTTTGAGAAGGAAAGCTGGAAGACCTTTCTTAGCCAGTTCTGCTCTGGAGAAGACTGGTAACTTACAAAGCTTTTCTTTGTCTCCCACTTTTTGTGAAGAGAACCTCCTCCTATCTACACACCCCATTAACAATGTGCTTCAAGCTCCTCATTCAGCAGACAGTGTTGTTTACTAAAGGGTACAAGACTTTGACAATTCTCTCCCGTTTGTCCCTTTAGATGTCTGAAGACAGGCAGTCAGGGAGGCAGAGGAGAAGCCAGTTTATGTCACATACATGTGTCACCGCCTTACACATGAGTCATTTCTCTTTCCAGGGGTCCTGCCACAGCACAGCACACCTTTTGCCAGCCACTTCTGTCCATTTTCTGCATCACAAAAAAAGACCAGTAGAATGTGGTGTGGTCACTATAGCTGCGTCTCCAATTAGCTAGCCTAATCCATTTTAGTTTAGATCTATGGCTATTTCAACTTCCAGGGACAAGCCAGAGCTCCTGGGGAATACTGTCAGGAGCAAATCGACCAATGTGGCTGTGGTGAGCAAAGTACTATCTCCATTCACAGGTGCGGGGCCACATCCAAAAACGGATGAGGCTTTTACCTACCAGATGTTTCTCTCGGTTACATAAGGCCAAGAAAGATGGCATGAAGTCCCAATAGAGGGTTCCCAACAAACAGACACCTGCAGGCAACATTTGCACAGGGCCTTCTAGTACACTGAAAAAGAGCAACATCCCTTTAAGTTAAGTGCCCCTGACACCTGGCCACCTCAGGAGACAGGTGGCCTGAGCAGAGAGAGCACATCTGATCATGGGACAGTTTCTCCATTAGCTACTGGTAAGATCAAAGAGGTGTTGGACCTTGAGTCTACTCGGGTAGGGGGTCATCGCGAGAGACCACTTGAGGACCACAGTGTTGATGTAAAAGCACAAGGTTCATTGTTGAAGCCCGTCAGGAGGCCTCAGCACTCAGGAGGGAGGGAGGCACACCAAGTTACTGTTACACGCCATTTTTAAAGGCTAAAACGCAAAGGCTAGGAGGGGCTGCGTGTCCTATGTTAGGATTGGCTCTGGTGGTCACTAAGGATGCTTGTCTAAATGTTATTGGCTATTGCAGGGGGCTTTGGTCTTGGGGGCTATTTTTGGCAGGGAGGGGTGTTGGGAGTTTTCAGAGAATTTCCAGATGATACTTTTCTGAAAATTGTTTACCTTAGTTGAAATTGTTTATCTCAGTTGACCACTTTGATCTCAGAAACTGGAACTGGCCTTCAATTCTTTCTGGGTCACTTTTCCAAGCTTGCCTGTGTCACGTTCCCAGGCTTAGGCTGTGAGAGAGAGAGCCTTACAATCCCCCCTTGAGTTTCTGACTGGCCTTAATCTTTTATTTTTATTAATTTATTCATATTACATCTCGATTGTTAGCCCTTCTCCTATTTCCTCCCATTCTTCCCTCCCTCCCATTTCTCCCCTTCTCCCCTCCCCTATGTCTGTGACTGATGGAGACCTCCTGCCCCTATATATGCTCTCAGAATATCAAGTCTCTTCTTGGTAACTAGCTATCCTTCCTCTGAGTGCCACCAGGTCTCCCCATCCTAGGGACATGGGCAGAAAAGGGGCACCAGAGTTCGTGTGAGAGTCAGATCTCACTCTCCACTCAACGGTGGGGAGTATCATGTTCGTCGGCTAGGTCTTGGTAGGGGTTCGAAGCTTACTGCCTATATTCTCCTTGGCTGGTGCCTTAGTTTGAGGAGGACCCCAGGATCCAGATCTGCCTGTCATAAAGTTCTTCTTGTAGGTTTCCAGGACCCTGTGGGTCCTACTATTTCCTCTTTCTTCCATGCTACTCTTGCCTAAAGTCTCAATCGGATATCATCTCCTCTGACCCACGTTCTTGGTAAGTAAAGATTTTCATGGTACGTATCCCTTGGACTAGTGTTTTGATATAAGTGAGTATATACCATTCTCTTTTTTATTCTGGGTGAACTCACTCATTGTGATAATTTCTAGATCAATCCATTTGTCCACAAATTTTGGGAATCCCTCGTTTTTAATAGCTGAGTAGTATTCCATCGTGTAAATATACCACAGTTTCTTAGTCCATTCTTCTACTGTGGGACACTTAGGCTGTTTCCATGTTCTGGCTATTATGTATAGAGCAGCTATGAACATGGTAGGGCATTCCAAGGAGTGGGGTGGCTGGGTCTTGAGGAAGCCCTATTCCCATTTTTCTGAGAAAGCGCCAGATAGCTTTCCAAAGTGGTTGTACTAGTTTGCATTCCCACCAGCAATGAAGGTGTGTTCCTCTCTCTCCACATCCTCGCCAACATGTGGTGTCATTTGAGTTTTGATCTTAGCCATTCTGATGGGTGTAAGATGGAATCTCAGTGTCGTTCTGATTTGCATTTCTCTGATGACTAACGAGGACGAGCATTTCTTTAAGTGTTTCTCGGCCATTTGATATTCCTCTGTTGAGAATTCTCTGTTAAGTTCCAAGCCCCATTTCGCAACTGGGTTGTTTGGTTTTGTGGTGTTTAATTTCTTGAGTTCTTTATATATTTTGGATATTTAACCTTTGTCAGATGAAGGGTTGGTGAAGATCTTTTCCAATTCTGTAGGCAGTTGCTTTGTTCTCTTGACAGTGTCTCCTGCCTTACAGAAGCTTCTCAGCCTCATGAGGTCCCATTTATTAATTGTCGACATTAAGGCCTGGGCTGTTGGTGTACTGTTCAGGAAGTTGTTTCCTGTGCCTATGTGTCCCAGGCACTTCCCCATTTTTTCCTCTAACTGAATTAATGTCTCTGGTTTGAAGTTGAGGTCTTTAATCCACTTGGACTTGAGTTTTGTGCATGGTGACAAATAAGGGTCTAATTGCATTTTTCTACATGTAGACATCCAGTTAGACCAGCACCATTTGTTGAAGATGTTATCCTTTTTCCATTGAATAGATTTGGCTTCTTTGTCAAAAATCAAGTGAGCAAATGTGTGTGGATTCATCTCTGGGTCTTCGATTCGATTCCATTGATCCACCAGTCTATTGCTTTGCCAGTACCATGCTGTTTTAATTACTGTTGCTCTGTAGTACAGCTTGAGATCAGGTATACCAGACAAGGCTGCCCCTTGTCCCCTTATCTCTTCAATATAGTTCTTGAAGTTCTAGCCAGAGCAAGAAGACAGCAAAAGGAGATCAAGGGGATCCAAATGGGAAAGGAAGAAGTCAAATTATCCTTATTTGCAGATGATATGATAGTGTATATAAGTGACCCGCAAAATTCCACCAGAGAACTCCTACAACTGATAAACACCTTCAGCAAATTGGCAGGATACAAAATAAACTCAAAAAAGTCAGTAGCTTTTCTGTATACAAATGACAAACAGGCAGAGGAAGAAATTAGGAAAACTATTCCCTTCACGATAGCCACAAACAATATAAAATATCTAGGAGTAACTCTAACCAAGCAAGTGAAGGACTTATGCGAAAAAAACTTCAAACCTCTGAAGAAAGAGATTGAAGATGACATGAGAAGATGGAGGGATTTACCTTGTTCGTGGATCCGGAGAATCAACATAGTAAACATGGCCATCTTACCAAAAGCAATTTACAGATTCAACGCAATCCCTATCAAAATACCTACAAAATACTTTGAAGATATTGAAAGATCAATTCTCAAGTTCATATGGAGAAATAAAAAACCCAGAATAGCAAAAACAATCCTATACAACAAAAGATCCTCTGGAGGAATCTCCGTACCTCAGGATCTTAAAGGAAAAAAAATCTTTTTAAAGATGTTATTTATTATTTAGACAGCATGTGTGCCTGCACGCCAGAAGAGGGCACCAGATCTCACTATAGATGCTTGTGAACCACATGGTTAGTTGCTGGAAACTGAACTCAGGGTCTCTGAGCCAGGACTTGTAGTCTTATTGAATATCATTAAAAATTCCTAAAGAAAACTGAAACAACCTGCTGTTAACATTTTCTGAGCTCCTGTAGATGTTGGGTTTTTATAGTTTTCTATTCAATGCCATCTAGGATGCAGATAATTCTATTATTCTACAATTGAATGGCTTCCATGACAAATCCTGAATAAGCTTTTCAGAGTCTCTGCCTATATCTGCAGACACACACAAATGGGTTGAAATGTAAAATAAAACCCTCAGTCTAAAGTATCTTGTTTGTAAGGACCAAACAAACTCCCATGGGAAAAAGAAACTCCATTTTGCAAAGGAAACTCCATTTTGTGTTAAACCTAGCCAAGGGCTGAACCCAGATTCCAGACTAAGCACATCCTAGCCTAAACAGAAAAAACATTCCCTGGCGACACAATCAGCTCACCTTGGGAAAGTCCAAATACACTCTCTGCTGGTCAACCTGAGCATCACGTGGTCTGGCACATAGCAACAACCAACTAGGAGAGACCAGGCCACTGCTCCTAATGCCCCCATGACTGCTTCAGCCAATCTTTTCTATAGGCCAACTGGCCCCTACACCTATTACCCAACCATGAAACTCTAAGTCTTGTAACTCTCTGCTTGCAGCTTTTCTGCCCAGATGTCATCCAATTATATACTGTAGATTCCATTTCTTTGTCTAAACCTATTTTTTTAAAAACCTTCTCAACTGAGACTCCAGGCCACTTCCCTGCACCTGCTGAGTCAGTGCATTGGAGTTGTGTCCTGGGTTCGAACCTGCAATATAAAAACATCCTTGCCATTGCGTTTGGACTCGGCTCTTGGGGGATCTGTTTGGGCATAACATTGTTAATAACTCCAAATATGCCTACTTTAGATAACCAAAGCTGGACTGGTGAACACTTGATATTCCTTCCAAAAGGAGATAAGTAAGATGATTGGACTGTCCTGGGAATATCCTGTGCAAATGCAGGCCACCTAGGAAAGCACTCACAGCCCCACCCACAAGAGTTGCTGCAGCACACACAAACAGGCTCCCTCTTCTCCACTGCATTCAGTAGTTTTGCCAACACTTTACACTTCACCCAGCCCTCAAAACTGTATCAAAATTAAACTAAACATAACTATCAAAGTCATAACATAAACATCTCTTTGGGTCCAGGAAGTTGATCTCATATGTAGTTGATAGGGTGGGTGGAGAAGAGAGGAAGAATTGATACATTATAACTCTCTTCACGGACATGTTATCTGCTCAGTTTTAGCCTTTGTTTTTTGTATTTATCTCTTAGGCTGCTCTGATCTCCTTGTCCCTGTCACAGAGCCAGAAGGCTATTCTGACTGACTGTCCCAGGAAAGGGGGATAAGGACATATGGAGAAAGAAAAAACACCTATGAACCTGAAATGGGAGGGTCAAATCCAACATTCTAGAGTCAGCCTTTTGGCTTAAATGCCACAGGTCATTTTGAGAGCAGCAGGTGCTCTGCTTGGATTGATGGGAGCTCATTAGACCTTCTTGCATGCAAGAGAGTGTTTTCCAATTAGAAGTTTGAGGTGGTAAAACCTGATGTGTAGAAATTGATCAGAGCAGGAGAGAAGGTAGAAAAAGGACTTGAAGTAGAGTCCCTTACATAAATGTACAGACACTTCACAAAATAGCCTCGGGCGCTAGGGACCCGTTGGCCCTCAGTCCCTGGAAGTAGAGTCCCTTATATAAAGGTCAAAAAATTCCACAAAATGGTCTCAAGCCCTAGGGTCCTGGAGCCCCTCAGTCCCCAGATGTAGTGTCCCTTACTTAATGACCCAGGAACCTGAGGTGTATGGTGGTGCACGCCTTTAATCCCAGCATTCAGGAGACAGAGGCTGCTGTGAGTTCATGGCCAGCCTGGTCTACAAAATGAGTCCAGGACAGCCAAGGCTACACAGAGAAACCCTGTCTCAAAAAACCATAAAAAAAAAAGGAAAGGTCCAGGAACCTGACAAAAAGTACTGAAGCAAGAAACTGATTCTGGGGCTGGAGAGATGGCTCTGTGCTTAAGGGCACTGACTGTTCTTCCAGAGGTCCTGAGTTCAAGTCCCAGCAACCAAATGGTGGCTCCCAACCATCTACAGTGTAATATGATGCCCTCTTCTGGCCTGTGAGTGTATATGCAAGCAGAACACTGTATACATAATAAATAAATAAGTCTTGAAAAAAAAAGAAAAAAAAAAAAAAAAGAAAGAAACTGATTCTGAACCATACAAAGGAAGTAGGGTACTTCCGATTCCTGGAAACTCACACTACTGACTGTGCCTCCTGCCCTCTAAACCCTGAATGCAAAAAGCACAGTGTGCCCTTCTCCATTCCTGACATGTCAGAAATTGGCTCTGACACCCTAGTGTCCTTGGGAATCTGAAACAAACTATTGATAATTCTCTAGGCATATTGAAATATTGCTGTGGGCCCCAGTTCCAGGGTCCAGATATCTCCATGGATGTAGATGGGGATGCAGAGGTTTGAGGGGCCTTATGACCACAGTCACAGTGAACTTTGCTTTAGGACCCAGAACAAGATGTACACATTTAGGCCTGTGGGCTTTGGCTCTGAAGCCCTGACTTGTACATTGACCAAGAAAGTCACATGTCCTATCTTCTCTGAAAACACTGAAGTAGACTCCATGAGCTGATTTCCAATGGGAAGGACTAGAGGGAGGGGAAGGGGCTCATTCCCACGCGAAGTCCCCCAGTATATGTTTATTCCAGTATTTTTATCCATGGTTGGGGTGGGCGTGCTAGAGTTATTTTCTGAGGTGCCTGGAGCATGGAGCATGCCTCCTTGTTAAGGCCAGTCTGGAGGCCCTCTCCCACACTTCACAACACACATTCTGGTTGCTGGGAAACTAACCACAATTTTGTGATGTTCCTGGAAGGGAGATGGGCTCCCCTTGCTTACTGAGGGGAGGTGAGTACTTTAGGAGAGGTGGTCCCCTAAAGAGGCAGTTGATACCCCTGGTCAGCCAAGAACCAAGTGGGGCCCGCAATGATAAACAGGAACCACATGGATAAACAGGCCCCATATGCTCCTTGACTAGGGCCTTTGCAAAGGCACCACATTGAGGCATTCCCCAAGGGAAAGAGGACTGCTTAAATGACAGGAGAAAACTAGGTCCCTAGAGGGAGCTGTGGAATATTGGCTGCGCTTAGGGTGACCCCCGGAGTATAGTTCAGTGGCTGTGGTGTGTGCTGCCCCAGAGTGGAACTTCTTGTGTTACTGAGCCCCTTCCCCTACCTCTAGTCCTTCCTGGTGGAAATCAGCCCATGGGGTCTACTTCAGAGTTTTCTGGAGAGCAGAGGTCATAGGAATTTCCTGGTCAATGTGCAAGTCAGGGCCTCAGGGCTGAAGCGCACAGGCCTAAAGGGTCAAGGTAGTGCATATCTTGTTCTGAGTCCTAAAGCAAAGTTCACAGTGACTGTGGTCATAAGCCCCCTTAATCTCCACCTACATCCATGGAGATATCTGAAAGCAGGACCTGGTGTATCAGGAGCCATTTTATGGGGTTCCTGAAGGGAAGGAGCCTGGTGGTTGATCCAGCATCCTGGAAACATGGGTTGGGGCTCAGAGCCATTTTGTGACACAAGTATTCCAGCACCTGGGGACTTGTTGGGGAAGCCATTTTGTTCCATGCCCAACAGGGAGAGAGTGAGGGAAATAGGCAGGTGGGGTTTTCTGGCACCCAGGGACTTGGGGCAAGGGCTCAGAACCATTTTGTGATGTAAGAATTTCAGCATCCAGGGACTTGAAGGAAGTGCCATTTTGTGCCATGCCCAAGAGGCAGACTATGTTGCTGCCCTTTCTGAGTCACAGTGGGCAGTTTATAGCTGGGAAAGGCCCTTTTCCGGATCTAGACCTTTTAAGAGAATGCAGTGTTGACACTGGTTAGTGTGTCTCCAAGGGCCTCATGAGAGTTGGCATGAATGCCTTGCCTGGGGCCAATCTCAGGGGCCCCAAAGGCGGCATGAGAGTGAGCATAGAGGGTGGGGAGGCCAAGCACCAGCGAGAGGGGTCCACAATGTTTCAGCTCTTCCCCTGTGTGATCACTGCAACAAACAGGGTCCCAGTAGCCAGAATCAGCCTTCACCTGCCACTCGTTGTGGACACAAACCTAAAGGGCTGATTTTTGGAGGTGGGGTTACTCCCTACAGTGTCTTAGTGCTCATTGTGTGTGTGGGACCCAAGAGGACAGCAGAAGCCTCACTGCACCTCACAGGAAACTCTGGACTCCAGAGACAAGGTTCATACCACACTCTCACCTGGTTCTCAGGCCTGGGGCCAGTATTGGATTTCAGAGGCAGGCAGGGCGCCAGGACAGACAGGTAGACAGGGAAATTGAAGCTATATTGTATTCTTTTGAGGCTCTATGAAAGCAGCCTAGGCTGGCTTGAGGTATTATCTCTGCTCTACCTTCCATGTCTGTGTCTTAGGACTTGAGAGTGTGAGAGCTGTGTTGTTAGCTTCCTGCTGCTTAGAGGTTGCCTGAGGGCCAGCTGACAGGGAAGATCTCCTTCTCTGCCATTTCCCACCCAAAAGAATTTCCTGGAGGGCAAGGCAGGCTCTCAGAGGCAAGGTGACAGTTTTTACACACACACACACACACACACACACACACACACACACACACACACACTTCAGACAGCAGGTACTCACCCTAACACAGAAGAGACAGACACACATAGGGAGAGATACACACAACAGAATCACAAGGCAGCTTTCAGGCAGGCACATGTTCAGACTCACACAATCAAGGAACCGGGGACCTTAGACACAGGGAGCATGAAGTAATGAATTCAAATCTGGGCTGATCCTTGGAGTTGGAGCTCAGTAAGAACAAGGAAGGGTGAGTTTATTTAGCAGTAAGTCTCAGAGGCTGAAAACACCCTAAGCCTGGGTTAGAGTGTACAGAGGTAAGGAGCTTCCAGGACCAGGCCTAGGTTAGCAGACAGAGGCAGTAGTTCTCTGAAACAACTGTTGAAACAGGCAAATGAAATAGCTTTTCATAGGACCGCATTCAGAGCTTCTGGACCAGCCTCCCTCTATTCGCTTTTGCTGCTGTGTCCTAGGTGGACACCTTCCACATGTCCACTTCCCATTGCAATTCTTCCTTAGTCAGGCAAGATTCCTATGAGCCAACTGCTGAGCCGAACGTGCAGACTTTATTATCTGTAGCAGTCGCCATGAAACTATCACCATAGCTAGGGGATGCACCATTGCAGGCCTCACAGAGGAAGATGCTCCTGCCTAGATTCCCCTGGCAGATACTGCACTACAACCCATCTCTTTTACTCTGTCAGTTTCTTTTAGGTCTCATGTGCCAGGTGACTTTCACCAAAGAGCTGGTCCGAAGGGATTGTCCACCCCAAACACAGAAGACACATAACAAAGAAGAATTCCATTTAGTTTGGCTTGTCGAACCAATGAGTTTAGTGAGGTTCCCACAGGACTATGGATAACTCCAAAGCAACTATAACATTGTGGGATTCTCTGCTCAACTGAAAAGCAGGCACACTACGGAAACATTCCACTCAGCTTCATAAGAAGTTACAAAACAGGGAGTCACTCAAAGCAAGGGTCACTGTCACAAATGTATACCACGGACGGCTTCCTGCGGCCTATATACAGGCACATATGCTCTTCCAAAGATTCTTACTCTTGGCAACTGTTTCATGGGTGAAAAGAGGAGGAGTTTACTGACCAAGGGGCCCCTTGAGGATCTCAGGACGCCTGCCAAGTCCATGGGTTCTTTGAGGCCTCAAAGCTCCCCTTTCCCCTTTTGAGGAAACCTTAGTGGGCCCCATCTCCGCAAGGAAGTGTGCAGGTGCTTAGAGATGTACTACCTAACCATCATGTCCAACCTTGGGCAAACAGCCCCAGCAGGCTGAGGGAGGCTAGCTTCCCATGGTGACCCTCCTGGAGTAGACTGAAGTCAGCTCTAAGTTCCACTCAGGGTTTACACTCCCAATCCCTTTGTCCATTCAGAAACATTTTTTTAAATAATCTTGTGGGGTTTGTTTTTGTTTCTTTGAGACAAGATTTCTCTGTGTAGCCTTGCCTGTCCTAGAACATAACCTGTAAACCAGGCTGGTCTCAAAGACACATAGATCTGCCTGCCTGACTGCCGCCTGAGCTCTGGGATTAATGGCATGTGACATCACCAGCAGCTCAGACATTTCTTAAAACTGGAAAGATCCTATAGCAGCTGCAGTGGCTACATCAACCCAAATGAATAAAGACACTTCAAAAACGCTGACTTTCACAATCTCTTCCCCACCAGTCCCTTCACACTCAAGGGCTCTCTCCCTGTACCTGAGTGGTCACCAGAGTTAATAGGCTACTGCCATAGTTTGGTCGTTGAGTATCCTCCAGTGGTCCATTGTGGCAGGGGTTTGCATTATTAAGGCATGCCTCTGACAGACTGTGGTGGCTCAGGGCAGAATGTCTCCCTCTTCTCTACCCTGTTCTGTGCTTTAAGCACTTGGGCCTGTCACACTCACCTGCCAGGATGTGTTATTGTCTCCTGAGCAGAAAAAGGCATGGGAAGAAACTGAGATTCCTGTCCTTGCAAACTGCCTCAGGTATTTCATTGTGGTTTCTCTACGGGGGAAGGACACAGACTGCTTAACTGAAAAACCCCACAATTCAGAGGCATCCAAAGCCCTACACTTTATTTATTTCCATGCAGGAGCGTACTGATGAAACCCAGCAACAAAGAGGAGGGCAGAGCCAACAGTTAAAAAGCCTCAGGATAAAGGAGGAAGCCCGCACCCAGGTATGGGACATGAGTAAAACTGGTGAGCCGCCTGGACAGAATCTTATTCAAGTCCTCTTCCACTAAGCATGGGAGGCGTCCTCTCTGCACTACCATTTTGAAACAGGGTGCTGGTCTTCAGAGAGGTCAAACTGTGCTACATACTGGGAGGCGGGGCACCACTCCTGTTCTACCTGGTTGTGGTTTCCCAATGTAAATCTGTATCTCCCTCTGCAGACTGGTTGGTACTGGAGGCAAATGAACACACCACAGCCTCTGCTGTCCCTCATCTGAGGTTGAGTGCGGCTTCCTTCCACTGCACCTTCCACACCTAGACTCAGTCAATAAACACATGCGCAGTGGTGCCTATTACTATGTTCAAAGTAGCACCCAACATGTCAGTGATGGTGCAAGGCCCTAAGCAGGAGGACTTTGGCTGGGTGAACAGAAGGATTGTTATTGGGTAAAGAAAGGTCAAAAGGCTGTTTTCTGCTTAGGGGGAGCCTCCCTTAAAGTAACAGCAACCTCCCTTAACCTGCCCCAGAGGACAAAATACTTGGGCAATGGCAGTAGTTCAGGGTCAATTCAAATGTCCTGTACCAGTTCAAAGAACCCAGCCTAAGGACCGTCCTAAAAATAAATGTTCTTCCTTACCTACCAGTTTGGTTCTGCTCTCTTCTAGGAGAGAGAGAGAGAGAGAGAGAGAGAGAGAGAGAGAGAGAGAGAGAGAGAGAGAAAGAGAGAGAGAGAGAGAGAGAGAGAGAGCGCCAGAGAGAGAGAGAGAGAGAGAGAGAGAGAGAAGGAGGGAATGCCTCTGCAGCTTGATCTCCAACAAGCCTTTGTTTCTACTAATGTAGCAGGCTAGTTAACTGTGTCCTCATACCTATTAGGTTTGGATGGCTTCAGTCATGTCTAGCTAAGCAAGTAGAAATTCTCCTTAGGAGTTAACTAAAACTATTTTATTTTATTTTATTTATTCTCCTCCTCCTTGTTCTCTCTCTGTCTCTCTCTGTCTCTGTCTCTCTCTCACTCTCTCTGTCTCTCTCTCTCTCTCTCTCTCTCTCTCTCTCTCTCTCTCTCTCTGTCCTTCCCTCCCTTCCTCCCTGACTGAGTGTCGGTGGGTTGCTGTCAGGCAGGGTCCATATGAAAATAATCAGTGAACAACTTGTGAGAATTGTTCTCTCCTGTGGAGGGCTGGGTTGAGCATCTGAGGCTTTCCCTGACGCCCTACTATATTTGGAGAAGAGGCTTGGCTCCTTCTTTAAACCAAGAATATGCTTAGTGGAGCCAGTAATGGTTTGGAGTAAGGGACTTGAGGACTTTTCTCTGAGGCCCCAATGTAACCAGGAATATGCTTGGCAGAGCTCCTAAAGGCCAGAGCCAAGCCTGGCTACATATTCTGAGGACCCCACTTTTCTCAACATAGCTTCTTGCTGATTTTATCCCATTTCACCCCTGTAAATAATCTATAAGATGCTGTATCTATTTTTTTTTTCAAAACAGGGTTTCACTTTGTAGCCCCAGGATGTGCTGAAACTTCCTCTGTAGAACAGGCTGGCCTTGAACTCAGAGATCCCCCTGCCTCTGCCTACAAACATTGAAATTAAAAGTGTGCACCACGTGGTGGCACACGCCTTTAATCCCAGCACTCGGGAGGCAGAGGCAGGAAATCGCTGTGAGTTCGAGGCCAGCCTGGTCTACAAAGTGAGTCCAGGATGGCCAAGGCTACACAGAGAAACCCTGTCTCGAAAAAAAAAAAAAAAAAAAAAAAAAAAGTGTGCACTCTCATGTCCAGTGAAGTTGTGCTTGTTAACAAGCTTGTTTGGCATAAGAGATCATTTTTACAAGTCCTCCTGCCCTCAGGTTTATCTTCCCTATTTCCAGTTTTTCTATCTTTCTCGTCTCCTGGCACCTCCCTCTCAGGACCTTGTTACTGAAGAGTTCAGGCAAACTGCCACCTGAAGGGGTGTACCTGAGTACAGGAGAGAGACTAGGCATTCCTGGGATACCTCTATCCATATCTGTATACTGACTACATATATATACACATAAGAAGTCGTGCTTGGCAGAGAAGAATCAGCAGTAAACATGGGACAGCCAAATTCTGAAGAGGACATTTACAGCATTAGATGCTTTGCTTCTGCGCTCTAGTTCTTATAATGAATTATTAAAGCACTTCAAAAGCTTCTTTATTTTCATTATAAAAGCCTGCCCCAAATTTCTGGTTACTCCATAGTCCAAAGCAGACTGGAGGAGAAAACAATAAAAAAAAAAAGAACTTTAAAAGGTCTAGGAAAAAAAGTGACATCAGTGCTTAAATTACTTCATAATGCCAGATGGAACAAGGAAAATGGATTTCTTGTGTTGGTGTTATGTTTTTGTTTTTGTTTTTGGTGAAACAGTTATAAAATCTCCAAAAATGGCTCCTACTGGTTCCTCTGAACCAATGCTCCTACCACACCAGGGGTCTTACAGACCAACATGCCAAAGAAAAGAAGAGATACAGGAAAACAGTAAGAAAATTAGGAAGATCAGCTGCAGTGGCTGGGTGGCTGTGAAGGCCCCTGCACTACCTCCAGGAGGTGAGCAGAACCTACAGCAAGGGGAGGAAGCTTGCCTGTGTGGGGGCTGTGGTTTGGTTATTTACTCACTCACTCACTCACTCACTCACTCACTCACTCACTCACTCATTAGCTTTACATCCCTACTGCAGCCCACTCCCTCCTCTCCTCTGGGTCCCAACCTCCTACCCTCTTTTCCCCCGCAGGTCCCTCCCCTTCTCAGAAAATGAGAGCCCCCACCCATCAACTCACCTCAGCACATCAAGTGTTTTTTAAAGGTGGCCTAGATGCTGGTGGCTGGGGGCACAAAGGGTGGGGTGATTGGCAGCCTGGCAGCCTAGCCTTAGGCCCCAGACCCTCCTCCACCCCAAGCCTCTCAAGAGAGCCACTTGCTAGTGAAGGTGAGACAAAGCCATGGCCTGGCATGTGGCACAGGACAGGTAGGACAAATGTGCCTGAGAGGGCACAGGCAGGCGTTGACACACACAGCTTCATAGTGACAATGCTAAAATGTTTCTGACCCTCAAGTCATTTTCCTATCTTCTCTCCTGCTCTGATCAATTTCTACACATCAGGTTTTACCAGCTCAAACTTCTAATTGGCATCAGTCTCTCGAATGCAAGGAGGTCTAATGAGCTCCCATCAATCCAAGCAGAGCACCTGCTGCTCTCAAAATGACCTGTGGCATTTAAGCCAAAGGACTGACTCTAGAATGTGGGATTTGACCCTCCAATTTCAGGTTCATAGGTGTTTTTTCTTTCTCCATAAGTCCTTTAACCCCCTTTCCTGGGACAGTCAGTCAGAATAGCCTTCTGGCTCTGTGACAGGGACAAGGAGAACAGAGCGGCCTAAGAGATATATAAAAAAAAAAAAAATAAAGGCTAAAACTGAGCAGGTAACATGTCCTTGAAGAGAGTTACAATGTATCCATCCTTCCTCTCTTCTCCACCCACCCTATCAACTACCTATGGGATCAACTTCCTGGACCCAAAGAGATGTTTATGTTATGACTTTGATGTTATGTTTAGTTTAATTTTGATACAGTTTTACACGATACATAACAGTAACGTAGTGCTTCCAAAAACTAACACTTTACCACTGACAAATTTCAACAACAACAACACAATACTTCAAATTGCTGGGGGTAAAGAACTTCTAAAGGAAGGTAGCCTCTGTTGTGTCTCAATTTCGTAAAGAGTAGTTAGTTGTTCCAAGCAGGCCTTCTCGGGAAATTTTATATAAAGGTGGGATGGGGCTTTGTCTATAGTACTATTAAATCTTGTGGTATTAATAAATAAAAATGTGATGTGGATAAAATAAAAATATTTTGATAAATAAGGGTTTGTATATAAAGATTGAGATGGATATATATTTGCAAAAAAAAAAAAAAAAAACGCAAGAAGCTTTCTCATAACCTATAAAATCCCAAGTAAGTTATTTAAAGTGCACAGAGGATGCATAAGCTATATAAGGCATATGAAGAATAAAAATTAAAGGCAATATTACGCTGTTAAAGATTATAACGTCCATGTTTAGCAATTAAAAACAGGCTGTATAGGATATCAAATAAAGGTTTTAAAATATCTGACTCTCATTACATAATAACTGAAAGTATCAGACTGATGTAACTGATCTTCTGGGTGATTTTCATGTGCTGCCTTGCACTGCTCTCTTGAATGATTCTGGCATATCATCAACTATCCCTATTCGTTTGTCATTGGCAGGTCCCTATGTGTCCCTTGTATCTTAATGACCTATAAGGCTTATGGCTTTGGGGTCCATGGAGACTGATATACAGTGTTTAAAATACCACTTCATTCATCACTTGAATTTTCCGGTTTCTAACAACCCACAGGTTGCCCAAGCAGATAGATAGTCCCCAGGTTGCAATAAAGAGCCAATGCTCTGCTTTAAAAGCACAATCCCCCTTTGGGTGCTGTGTTCCATGGCTCTAACATGGTCCGTGGTTCTAAAGGACTCTGTGCCTCTGGATGGACAACCGGAGGGGCTGGTTGAATTGTCTTGGGCGTGCCCACCTGGTCGGGGTTGATATCCTGAGATCCCCTCATTGAACCCCATCCTATTATAATGTCTACAAAAAAGAGAGAGAGAGAGAGAGAGAGAGAGAGAGAGAAAGAAAAAACAAAACCAAAAGACTCAACTAGACCTTTGGCCATTAGCCACAGCTCAGGACCTCGTGATAATGTATGGGACTTATAGAGAGGAAAAACAACTGTAAAATGTTTGGAATCAGTGCTTATGTTAGCCCTCCACATATATTATTTACTCAGAATGTCCCTCTGCTCCAAAAAGTAGGGAATGTTTCCAGATTATTTGTATCAGCTGTTTCTTTCTAATTGTATACATTTCCCATCCAAACTAGCCAAAGCCACATTGTACAAGTTCCGGGATTTAATCTGCTTTACAACCCTCCACTTCCATTTAATATTATGATTAGAATACGTGTATTGATAATTCTTTTCACAATCCTAGAAGGTATTTGTTGGTTGGAGGACATAAAAGTCTCTTGGATATTCAGACACCGGTAAACACATCTGGACATTACAATATATATATATATAACTAAAAAGGAGAGAACTTCTGAGGCCTGGACTGATCAACCGAGGCTTTCCCTGAGGCCCTGACTTATGGACAAGGCACTATATCCTTCTTCTCAAAATTAGCATCCTGTTTGGCAGAGCCAGTAATAGTCTGGGGCCAGGCCTTGGGAGCTTTCCCCTCAGAAGCACTGATGTATGGGGAAGGAAGGAATGTAGCTTAGTCTCTAAAACTAGAATTATGCCTAGTAGAGCTGGTAATGGCCTGGAGACTGGGCTGGTTCTTTCTCCTGCTGTTTCCTGCTCCTGGTGCTACCCTTGCTGGTTTGTCACATGGTCATGAGAAAAGAAGTGAAAAGGAGATTTTGGAAGCCAGGTGCTGTGGTGCAGGCCTGTAATCCCAGCACTCAGGGAGGAAGAGACAAGCAGATCTCTGTGAATTGGAAGGAGTCCAGGACAGCCAAGGCTACACACAGAAATCCTGTCTTGAAAAAAAACTCACCAAACTAAAAAATACTAAGAAGAAGGTGAAGGATGAGGAGGAGGAGGAGGAAGAGGAAGAGGAGGAAGAGAGAGGGATGAGCAAGGCTCAGGATCCAAGGCTCCTCAGGTCTTCGGGATTGAGGCATCCCTTCCTAACAGTAGCAGCAGCAGGAAAGGGAGCCCACGGAAGATTTTTGAGAAGGAAAGCTGGAAGACCTTCCTTTGCCAGCTCTGCTCTGGAGAAGACTGATAACTTACAAAGGTTTTCTTTGTCTCCCACTTTTTGTGAAGAGAACCTCTTCCTATCTACACACCCCATTAACAATGTGCTTCAAGCTCCTCATTCAGCAGACAGTGTTGTTGACTAAAGGGTACAAGACTTTGACAATGCACTCCCATTTGTCCCTTTAGATGTCTGAAGACAGGCAGTCAGGGAGGCAGAGGAGAAGCCGGTTTACATCACATACATGTGTCACCACCTTACACATGAGTCATTTCTCTTTCCTGGGGTCCTGCCACAGCACAGCACACCTTTCTCCAGCAACTTTTGTCCTTTTCTGCATCACAAAAAAAGACCAGTAGAACGTGGTGTGGTCAGTACAGCTGTGTTTCAAATTGGCTAACCTAATCCATTTTGTTTTAGATCTATGGCCACTTCAACTTCCAGAGGGACAAGCCAGAGCTCCTGGGGAATACTGTCAGGAGGAAATAGACTAATGTGGCTGTGGTGAGCAAGGCACAATCTCCATTTACAAGTGCGGGGCCATATCCGAAAATGGATGAGGCTTTTACCTACCAGATGTTCCTTTCAGTTACATAAGGCCAAGAAAGATGGCATGAAGTCCCACCAGGGGGTTCCCGACAAACAGACACCTGCAGGCAACATTTGCACAGGGCCTTCTAGTACACTGAAAAAGAGCAACACCCCTGTAAGTTAAGTGCCCCTGACACTTGCCCACCTCACGAGACAAGTGGCCTGAGCAGAGAGGGCACATTTGATCATGGGACAGTTTCTCCATCAGCTACTGGTAAGATTGAAGGGGCAGTGCCTGCAGCAGGTAGCTCCTCAGCATACCTCAGGTATGTGATGTCTATGTAGGACACTTGCCATTCCATCATGAAAGCTGACCTCTCAACCATCTCCCTAAGAGAGTCAGCTGAGGAGGAAGAGGAGGAGTGAGAGGAAGAGGAGAAAGGGGAGGAAGAGGAGGAAGAGATGGAGGAGCAATAAGCAGATAAAACAAATATAATCTGCACATTGTTCAAAAACAAAACAAGCTCCAAAAATCCCTGTCCACTAAAGACTGGGAAAAAATCACCATTTTTCTGAAAATGGGCCAGTTTCAGTTCCTACTACATTAAAACAAATATCGTGGTAGTGAATAACCATCTTAAAGTTGAGCCCAGAGTCTGCGTGCTATGCTAGCTAACCCTTGGATCAGCCTTGCCCTTCCATGGACAGCAGCCACAGTTTTATGCCCTCAGCAAACTGGGTGCAGAAGGCTATAGCTACTGACCTGGTGGTGTCTCCTCACACTAGTCAGGTATCTGGAAGCAGGAGATTCCATTCTCCTGGGTCCCTGCCCTCCGGAGATGTTGCCAGGAAGTTTCTGAGCAGCAACCCTGGGTCACAGCCAAGCATCCCTTAGCCCTGTATAAGCACACCTCAAACTACTGCTTGTGTGCTAAGAGATGGACACTACTGCACCCTGGCCTGGGAGACCCAGGCCTTTCCTCTCAGCGCTTCGGAGTAGGAAATTGCTTGACACATGAGGAAGACAGACACTAGAAACGTTGCAAAAGAACCTGTAAATGCTTGCTACAAAATATCCTCCACTTCACAATTTTTTTTTCCTTTTTGAGATGGGGTTTCTCTGCGTAATCTTGGCTGTGTTGGACTCCCGTTGTACACCAGGCTGGCCTGGAACTCACAAAGATCTGCCTGCCTTTGTCTCCCAGGTGCTGGGATGCAGCCGTGAGCCACCTCACCTGGCCCCCTAATACTTGTTCATCAACCTCAAGGAATCAGAGTTATATTTAGGATTTGTAAGATAAGCAATAGCTGGGTGGGAGCCAGCCTTCCTTGCTGGGGAAACCTCTCCACAGAGCTCTTGCACTGCAGAAGGACTGGGGGCTTTCCCTGTTCGTCACACATTTGCCAGGGCATCAGTGTCGACTCAGTGCCTGGCCCTGGACTTGGCACCTGGTCTCCTGGATGCTGTTCATACACTACATGGGTCTGGGCTGAAATAACAACATGAGGAAGCACACATGATGTGTGTGTGGGGGGGGCACAGACACTAAGTGCTGTTTATCTGAGCAATCCACACCGCAGCAGGAGATCCTTAGAACAGAGGGCATTTCCTTGCATTTCTCCCTTTCCCTAAACACCAAGGTGCTTGGGGCCATGTCAGCAAGGTCGGGCGGGGGGGGGGGGGACAGAGCACGAGGGAGGTCCTCTTTGCGATCCCCTACACGAGGGCATAGCAGTCTGAATGGGTCTGGTAAAAGCTTGGAGTGAGCCATATTCTGCAAGCCAATGGTGGCTCAATATTGCCTTGCCTTTAGAATCTGTACTGTCAGAGTGAGCTGACAGGGCCTTTACTTAGCTGCCTTCTCAGCACCATTCCACCCTGGCTCCTCTGAGCCCACAGTGGTCACACCATGCTGCCCAAGTGAGGAGAAGTCCATTTTGGAATATATCCTCCTCCTCTCTCCTAGGTATGTGCTTCTAGTATGGGCTTTGGGGTCTGAAACTTGGTTCTGGTGCCTCAGCTGCAGCCTGGTGAGTACCGATTGAGCTTCCAGCTCCACACAACCTCATAGGATGCTGAGAGTTGTGGGCACAGCAAACACAGCCTGATGATGACAAGCTGCGGACCCAACGACCAAGACCCACAAAGGTTTGTATTCCATTCCATCCATGCCTTACACCAAGCCTGCTGCTTGTGTGAGAACAGGGCCACTGGGATTCACCTGTTGGGATCCATGGTCAGGACTGTCACCAGGTTGAAGGAAACCTGGATCCTTCTCATTGAGCACCTGGGACCTGACAGACAGACTGCCCTCTGAGGATCCTACTCTCGTCCAATAGGCAGCTCAGATAAGGCCAGTGGGGTTCAGTTTCCCCAAGGCTTTATGTGCAACGGTATCTGTGGGTACACATATACATTTTCTTCTGTTCCATCCTGCATGCTTGTCCTAAGGAAAAGCCACTTGTGCAAACTGATTTTCTGCCTAGATGCATGCTGCTTCCTCTGGTCCTTGACCCAGAGAGAAGGCACCTCCTATTGCCCTGGCCAGCAGCACCAAGCTGGACCAGAGTGAGGTATTCATTTCTGTTCCCAGTGAGACCTGCCCTCCTTGCTCCTCTGGACAACTAAGAGGACTCAGAATGCAATTAGTCACATCATAACAATTAGATGAGGCACAGCTGTATATTTCTGGCCATGTGTCTCTCAGTCAGGGCTCCTGGGAACCTACCTTCTTGGAATTGGGGTCAGAACAAAAGGGCTACTGTGCAGCAGAATTTTCACAGATCCATTGTATCTAGCCTGAATCTGGACTGACAGCAGCTAAGCTGTGAAGCTGCCTTTGGTCAGTGATCATTATGTCAGAGTCTTTGTGTTGTTGTCTTGGAGGTTTCTCTGAGCCTTTGCATAAACCCAGTGCTCTGACCTGTGTGGCAACCCAGGAAGTCTCATATGTCTGAGGTGATGGCTCTTTCCAGATAGCCCCTAGATCAGATAGGAACTTTGGGTGTGTGGAAGTTGACTCGCAAAAGATGCCTTTTCTTACTTCGAGACAGAGTTTATCTGTTTTAGGCTGGTTGTCCTGGAACTCACTCTGTAGACCGGGCCAGCCTTGACCTCACAGATTCCCACCTGCTTTGGCATTCCCTGAGTAAGTGCTGGCATTAAAGGCAGTGACACCTTTTTTGTGTAACAGTAAAAAGAGATTTTAGGGCCAGGTGTCATGGTGCAAGTCTGTGATCTCAAAACTAAGGGAGGCAGAGACAGGCAGATCTAGGTGTGGTCAAGGCCAGCCATGTCTAAAACGTCAGTCTAGGACTGATAAGGCTACACAAAGGAACTTCATCTTGGGAAAAAGAAAGGAAGGAAGGAGGGAAGGAAGTCAGAGAAAGGAGAGAGAGAGAGAGAGAGAGAGAGAAAGAGAGAGAGAGAGAGAGAGAGGAGAAGAGAAAGAAAGAAACCCTATCTATAAAAGAAAATAAAGATTGCTTTACCCAAGTAAAATTTGATAATCACAAAGTAAGTCATTCAATGAGATCCCAGAAACCATGCTTAGTAATCCTTCCTGTGTGTTTTTTGAAACTCACTGACATTTAAATGGACATTTGTTATACTGAAGTAGCCAGAAAGCCGGCATGAGTTTTGTTGTGCTCATAGGCATCAGACACAGATATCTGCCCATTTTGCCTGGCAGAAGGGAAGAGGTTCCTTTTGGTGAAGGGGAACTAGGTGTCTTTGGACCTAACAGTCCAGAATTTATCGACCAAAACGGGCAGCATGGTCTCTTCTGTAGGTGCTTCTCAGCTGAAGTTAGGGTTGGTACTGGAGGCAGTGACCTCAGAGTGAGTCAGCAGGCAGGACAATCAGAGGACTGACTGTCTCTATGCTGATGTCAACTCACACAGTGGTGACACCTGAATAGGGCCAGGGGACACTCCCTCCTCTGTGTTCCCTCAGGCAAGGCCACTTCTGTTGGCACGACCTTGTAGGGACCTTTCTCTAGAAGCCTCCATCCTATCCAGTGAGTGCCACTTCCCCTCCCCGACCCCAGACTCTCAAACTGCACAGACAGGCACAGGAGCACCAAACCCCAGGTTTGCATGGCCTGTCCTTAAGCAAAAGCCCACTGCTGGGCATGTTGTTGAGAAGCAGCAGAGAATCAATGTTAGTGGAGTTTCAGGACACACAGGGCATGTGACCTGGGCCTCCTCACTGAGCTCACAGCCTAATGGCAAGAAGGGGAGGGCCCAGGAGGAGCAGCACAGAGCTTGCCACCTGCCTGCCTCCACACTCAGGAGGAAGGAGGAAGAGTGGGTGGCAGGAGTTAGGGCAGGCCCAGCACTGCTTGAGACCCTCCAGGAGAAAGACCACAGCCACAGGAGGGCCAGGGCAGAAACTCTGCTCCAGAGTTTCCTTGTTTTAGTTCCTTTGAGTGGATTCCAAGGCTTTCAGTCTTAAGGTCCCTGGGTGGGTTCAGCCTTGTGGTCACCAGGCAGAACAGGCCTCCAGCTCACAGTATCCTGGTCATGCATCCAGGTTCAGGCTGAGGGACCCCCACTCCAGGTGAGGGGGTTCACAGCAGCACAGAGTACCATTGGTCAGGCCTGTCCCTGCTGCTCCTGTAAAACTGTTGAGGGAAGTTTACCAACATCAACTCAGGTGCCTTTGCCCAGCCCCTGACACATACTTTCTTTTCTTTTTCTATTTTCTTTCATTCTTTTATTTTTTTCTTTCCATTTTCCGGGACAGGGTTTCTCTGGGTCGCCTTGGCTGTCCTGGACTTGCTTTGTAGACCAAGCTGCCCTGGGACTCACAGTTCTCAGCCTGCCTCTGTCTCCTGAATGCTGGGATTAAAGGCCTGGTCTTCTGAAAACAGGCAGTCTGTGAGATCAGTGCAGCAGGATGCTCTAACCATTATGGAAACCATTGGATCAGGCTCATCCTGAGGACCTCTAAAGAGGGCAGGGGTAAGGGTCCATAACAGCTGGCCCAGAAAGAAGTCAAAAAGGAGTGTCAGGGGATGGGCCAGGGCTGAATGGAGAAGGAGTCTATGAGAAACCTTGGAAGTAAGGATAGGGTGCCCTGCAGCAGGAGGACAAGTGCTGGTCTTGTGGGTGGGGCTTTGACTGCTGAGGTCATAGTGGTGGGCGGGGCTTGTAGGCTAGGGTGGAAGGGTGGGTGGATCTGGACCTAGTAAGAGTTAGAGAAGGAAACTGTGCACTGTGGAATCCCTTGGGAACAGGTACTGTCAGGGGTGGGGGCGGGATGGTGTTCTGGAGTGCTTAGAGCTGAGGCAGGGAGGTAGACAGACTCAGGCAGGGGTATGAGGGCAAAACTAGATGTGAGAGGCCCACCTGATTACTAGGGAAGCAGGAAGTGGTGAGGTGTTGGGGGTGTGGCTATGGATCCTGCAGAGTGGAGGTAAGGGGCTGCCAGGGTGGGAGGCCAGGTGACCACTTACAAAATTGGTCTGCACTCTGGATGTTGACCTGAGAGGAGGAAGGTTCATCCCTAAGAGCAGGACAGGGCTGTGTAGGTGTATACTAGTGTTGGGTTGTGAGAGCTGACTGAAGAGTGGTGGCCTGAGCTCTCTTGCTGATGCAGGGCTTGAGTGATGTCTGGCCTTTCTCTGATTGCTGGATTGTGTCTGTATAACTTTTGGTCCCTACTTAATGTTGCCCAGATCCACTGAAGGAGAAGGGGGCCCAGGACTGTTTCTGTTGTGGCGGTTGTTGTGGGCTGGGCTGTGTGAGTGGTGAGATAAGTGAACAGGGAATGCAGAGCACCAGGCCAAGGCTATGATGTTAGTGGTTACTTTCTGAGGAGGAGGCAGAAGGCTGAATCCTCACTTGACCTTCATTTGGCAGAGAACACCTGTAGCAGTGGGACACTGTGACCTGCTGAGGTAGAGTAGTGGGTGGGGGCTGTGGTTGCAAAGGTCAGGGAAGGGCAGTGGGTTTCAACCTTCCTAATGCTGTGACTCTTTAACACAGTCCCTCATGTATTTCGTTGCTATTTCACAACTGGAATTTTGTCACTGTTACAAATGGAACCAAAACATACATAGCTGGTGTGGGGGTCGCGACCTATAGCTTGAGAACCCTGTCTGTTAGGGGATTGGGGGGATGAGGTATTGTACATTCTTAGGGAGAAGCTGTGAGTGCTGAGCTAAGGGGCTGTAGATGTGTGGGGAGGGGGGCCGGGAGAGAAGCTGTCTCTGCTGGGGTAGCTTGTGCTGGAGGTGTTGTGAGTGGGGCAGTGATGACTTAGGTAGTAGTGGTTGGCTGGGCTTGATGCTGAGGTGCAGCTGAGGCTGATGATGTAGGCATAGTGGGCAGAGCTTGCAAGCCAAGGTAGGAGCTTTGAGCAGTGACAGGTCTGCCTCCTGTCTTGCCAGTTGATGGACACGTTGAGGGCTGCGTGAAGTGTAATGTGTTGGCCAAACTACTGAATGCAGTGGAGAAGAGGGAGCCTGTTTGTGTGTGCTGCAGCAACTCTTGTGGGTGGGGCTGTGAGTGCTTTCCTAGGTGGGCTGCATTTGGACTGGATATTCCCAGGAAGGGCCAATCGTCTTACCTATCTCCTTTTTGGAAGGAATAGAAAGTATTCATGAGTCCAGCTCTGGTTATCTTAAGTAGGCATATTTGGAGTTATTAACAATGTTATGCCCAAATTTTGAGAGATTCTCCGAGCAGACCACCCAAGAGCTGAGTCCAAATGCAGTGGCAAGGATCTCTTTATATTGCAGGTTCGAACCCAGGACACACCGCCAATGTGGTGACACAGAAGGTACAGGGAAATGGCCTGGAGTCTCCATTGAGAGGGTTTTTTTTTTTTATAGGTTTTAAACAAAGAAATGGGTTCTTTACTATATGATTGGATGACACCTGGGCAGAAAAGCTGCAAGCAGAGAGTTACAAGACTTAGAGTTTCATGGTTGGGTAATAGGTGTAGGGGCAAGTTGGCCTATAGAAAAGATTGGCTGAGGCCGTCCTTTGGGCATTAGGAACTTTGACCTGGCCTCTCCTAATTGGTTGTCGCTTTGTGCCAGACCACCTGCTGCTCAGCTTGACCAGCAGAGAGTGTATTTGGACTTTCCCAAGGTGAGCTGATTGTATTGCCAGGGAATATTTTTTCTGTTTTGGCTAGTTTGTGCTTAGTCTGGAATATGGGTTCAGCCCTTGGCTAGGTTGAACACAAAATGGAGTTTCCTTTGCAAAGTGGAGTTTCTTTTTCCAAAAGGAGTTGGTTTGGTCGTTACAAACAGGATCGTTTAGACTGAGGGTTTTATTTTATATTTTAATCCGTTTGTGTGTGTCTGCAGATGCAGGTAGATACCCTGAAAACCTTATTCAGTATTTGTCATGGAAGCCATTCAATTGTAGAATAGTAGAATTATCCACATCCTAGATGGCATTAAACAGGAAACTATAAAAACCCAACATCTACAGGAACTCAGAAAATGCTAAATCAGGTTGTTTCAGTTGTCTTTAGGGATTTTTAACGATATTCAATAAGGCTACAAATCCTGGCTCAGAGACCCTGAGTTCAATTTCCAGCAACTAACCATGTGGTTCACAACTATCTATAGTGAGATCTGGTGCCCTCTTCTGGCGTGCAAGCACACATGCTGTCTAAATAATAAATACATCTTTAAAATTTTTTTCTGTAAGATACTAACATACCGCTTATATTTTAGCCCTTTGAAGTCACCTAGTGTCTTTCCTTGGGCTCTTTAGCTTTGTTTTTTATCTTTGTCCTAGTGTCAGATGGTCTCCTGACCCAGGGCAGATACGTTGGAGGAAATTTTAAAACAAGCATGCTTGGGTTGGGAGACAAGGTGTCTAATCCAACTCCAGAGCCAGGTCTTTAATAGAGTAATACAGCATGAAGCAATAGAATTTCAACGAAAATTAATGAAAACAGATGGGGAAGAATATGCCATCCTCACCAAAGGAAAAGCCTACCAAGAGGGCATTCCAATTCAGAACATCTTTGAACAATATACAAGGGCACCGAGATTTATTTTAAAAAAAGAAAAAGAAAAACAACAATAACAACAAAAAACCCGAAAACGAAAAAAAAAAATAAAAAAAAAAAAAAAAAAAAAAACCAGAACAAACTTGCTATTAAGGCCAAAATCATTGAATGATGTAGACACCTCAATTGTGGGAGAATTCACTGCCCCACTCTAACCAATGGACAGATCACTGAGACAGAAACAAAATACAGAAATAATGAAACCAACACATGGAATGAATCCAATGGACCCAATGGTTATATACAGAACTTTTTACCCAAGCACAAAGGAATATTCTCTCTTCTTTGTGCCACATGGAACCTTCTCGAAACTTGGCAGTATATAATCGGTCACAAAGCAAACCATAACTTATACAAAAAATTGAATTTACCCTTTGTGCTTTCTCAGATCACCATGGGTTAAAATGGATCTCAACAACAGAAACAACAAAAACCCTACACAATCATGGATAATGAGCAACTCCCTACTCACACAACTGTGTCAGGGAAGAAATGAAAAAGAAATTAAAGAATGTCTAAAATTCAATGAAAATGAAGGCACAACATACCCAAGCTTATGGGACACAATGAAAGCAGCACTCAGAGTAAAGTTTGTAGCATTAAGTGCCTTCATACAGAAATTGGGGAGATTCCATACTAGCCACTTAACAGCTCCTCTGGAAGCTTTCACAACAAAAGAGGCTGACACACACAAGAGGAGTACATGGCTGCAAATAATCAAACTCAAGCTGAAGTCAACAAACTACAAACAGAGGTCAAGAGGAAGAATGAACAGAATCAAGGGGCGGTTCTTTAAGAAAGTCAACAAGATAGACAAAGGACACACACTTAGCTAAACTAACTAAAAGGCAGAGAGAAAATATCCAATTCAACAAAATCAGAAAGGAAAAACAGAACATAACAACACACACTGGAAAAAAAAAACCCAAAGAAATAGTAGGTCTTACTTCAAAAAACCATAGTCTACAAAATTGGAAAATCTAAATGAAATGGACAATTTTTTGGTAGATTCCATTTCCAAATCTAAATCAAGATGGGGGGGAGGGGAATGCCCCATGGCCAGATGATTTTAGCTCAGAATTCTACCAGACTTTCAAAGAAGAGCTAATACCAATACTCTTCAAAGTATTGCACAAAATGGAAACAGAGAGAACATTGCCAAACTCACTCTATGAGGCCACAGTCATTCTGGTACCTAAAACACACAAAGACCCATCAAAGAAAAATAATTTCAGGCCAATTTCCCTTATGAACATTGATGAAAAAATACTCACAAACTGAATCCAAGAACACATCAAAGATATCATTCACCATGACCAAGTAGACTCCATCCTGGGAATGCAGAGGAGGTTCAACATATAAAAATCTTAGAGACACAACTTTAACTTCTGTCCCTAGTCTGTATTTGTCTCAGCAGGTTTTTACCTGGCTAACAGGCTCCATCCAGAGCTGCTGAGAGCTGGACCTGCTGGAAGTTGATGTAAACCAGTCTCCCAGTTGTGACTATTCCCTGTCTCTTCAACTGGATCAGCTAAACAGATGCTTCTCATAAGTGCCCCATTACCTAGCCTTTGACTAGCTTTTCAGCCTTTCTAGGCCCCAATAACAGCGCCCCTAATGTCACCAGGAAAAAAAGTGACAGAAGCGAATGACTTTGCCCATTGTCCCACTTTATAGGCTGAAATGCTAAGTCAAGGGCAACTCTCTGGCAGGAGGGACAAATGGCCACAAGGAAAAAAAGCTCTTAGTTCTGTTTAAACCAATCGTGCTTTGTGCCCACCTCATACCAAGCAAAAAGTGGGTGCCATCTGTATAATGGTCATGAGAGCACAGTACCTGGCCCTACAACAGGCCAAGTCAGAGGAATATTTGTCCCTACAGCAGGCCAACTCAGGGAAGAAGTTTCAGGGAGACCTGTCAGAGGGGGGAAATGAGAGACCAGAAGAACTAAAATTGGATTTCAGGTTCACCGGGACAAAGGTTAAGAAATAGGCCTAAAGGGGAGACCAGTCATTATAAGGCATGTCTGACCAGCTAAGGGGGAAAGAACCAGTCTGGCTGCAGGAGGGCAGGGAGGGTCCTGGAATCCTGTGTTTGGACAATGAAACTCTGTCAGTTCCTAGTTTGAATCTTGACACAGGTGACCTTTCCTCAGATGAGCTGGGTCAAGTTGCTCAACTTAAGCCAGGAAAGAGGCCAGAGGGCTCAGACTGAGAGCCCTGCCCAAGACTGTTTGTGTAACAGCAGTCCTGGGAAGGCTTTTGTGAGCCTGTGTGCTGGCCTGGAGTTTCCTTAAATAGTCCCTGAACTTCTCACCTGGATGTGTCAAGACTGGGAACTCACAAGCCTCACAGATGTCTCCAGCTCAGGTCAAGTTCCTCCCCTCCATGAGATACTAAGCCCTCTCAGGAGAAGTGAGCTGGGGCTGTCATCTGTCCACCAACGGGGGGAGAGGGGCAGATGGAGGGACCGATCTTGCATGACATGCACATGACCCAGCTAAGCCTATCTAAAATAGGGTTTCCTCAAGACACCTGATGTGCATTCATCTTACCTCTTCTTCTTAACGTCTTGCCTTTCCACCAGAATGAATCTGGCCAAAGACTCCCCTGCCCCACCTTTCATCCTGAGGTACTTTAAGTAAAAAAGACCTTTCCTGCCATGCGGGGTGGATACAGGGACATAGCCAGACTGTGCCACCTCATTTTCCTTAGCTTCGGATAGCCACAGTCCTTGGGGGAAGGTCCAAATTTTGAATCCCTTTTACCCTACAAAGATGGCTCCAACTGCAGATATGAATCAAATCCTAGGTATTATTCATCATCACCCAGAGACACCTCACTCACCCTAACTCAAGATGCCTAAGAGAGGCCATCCACAGCAGCTTCCCTTAGAGCTCCACAGGAAAAAGGCTATGGTTATAACAGTATTGTTTTTTAAATTACCTTTATTGCCTATAGGTCCTGCTGGCAATCAATCAAGACACAGACACGTGTTATATTGTAAAATGGCCTTAGTCAACCTGTCACAGGGCAGATATCAATCCTCTAAACTACCTCCCATAGTGGGGCAGCCATGGGATCCCTGCCTCAATCCCATGCCATCTGCTTCCAATAACTTCTATCAAGCTACCTCGCATCCATAACGCCAAATTCTTCCTACTGTTCTTCATCTGGGCCTGCCTGATCTACAGAGTGAGCTCCAGGACAACCAGGCCTAAAACAGAAACCCTGTCTTGAAGTAAGAAAAGGCATCTTTTGCAAGTCAATTTCCACACACCCAAAGTTCCTATCTGATCTAGGGGCTATCTGGAAAGAGCCATCACCTCAGGCATATGAGACTTCCTGGGTTGCCAGACAGGTCAGAGCACTGGGTTTATGCAAAGGCTCTGAGAATCCTTCAAGACAATAAGACAAAGACTCTGAGATAATGATCACTGACCAAAGGCAGCTTCACAGCTTAGCTGCTGTCATTCCAGATTCAGGCTAGATACAATGGGTCTGCGAAAATTCTGCTGCGCACTAGCCCTTTTGTTCTGACCCCAATTCCTAGAAGATAGGTCCCCAGGAGCCCTGACTCAGAGACACATGGCCAGAAATATACAGGCTCGCCCCATCTAATTATTATGATGTGAGTAACTGCATTCTGGTTCCTCTTACCTGTCCAGAAGGGCAAGGAGGGCAGTTCTCGCAGGGAACAGAAATGTGTACTTCACTCTGGTCAGCCTTGGGCTACTAACCAGGGCAATGGGAGGTCCTTCTCTCTGGGTCAAAACCACAGGAAGCAGCATGCATCTAGGCAGATAATCAGTTTGGACAAGTGGCCTTGTCCTTAGGACAAGCATGCAGGATGCAACATAAGAAAATGCAGAATTGTACCCACAGATACCATTGCAGGTAAAGCATTGGGGAAACTGAACCCCACTGGCCTTCTTATCTGAGCTGCCTATGGGACGGGTGTAGGAACCTCAGAGCACAGTCTGTCTGTCAGGTCCCAGTTGCTCAATGAGAAGGATCAGGGTTTCCTGTGAACCTGGTGACAGTCCTGACCATGGATCCCAGCAGGTGAATCCAAGTGGCCCTGTTCTCACATGAGCAGCGGGCTTGGTGTACAGCATGGATGGAATGGAATATAAATCTTTGTGGGTCTCTGTCGTTGGGTCCGCAGCTTCTCATCATCAGGCTGTGTTTGCTGTGCCCAGAACTCTCAGCATCCTACAAGGTTGTGTGGACCTGGAAGCTCAATCGGTACTCACCAGGCTGCAGCTGAGGCACCAGAACCAAGTTTCAGACCCCAAAGCCCATACTAGAAGCCCATACCTAGGAGAGAGGGAGGAGGATATATTCCAAAATGGACTTCTCCTCACTTGGGCAGCATGGTGTGACCACTGTGGGCTCAGAGGAGCCGGGGTGGAATGGTGCTGAGAAGGCAGCTAAGTAAAGGCCCTGTCAGCTCATTCTCACAGTGCAGGATCTAAAGGCAAGGCAACATTGAACCGCCATTGGCTTGCAGAACATGGCCCACTCCTAGCTGTTCCCAGACCCATCCAGACTGCTATGCCCTCATGTAAGGGGATGGCAAAAAGGACCGACCCTCATGCTGTGCTCCTCCCCCCCCCCCCCCCCCGACCTTGCTGTCATGGCCCCAAGCATGTTGGTGTTTAGGGAAATGGAGAACTGCAAGGAAATGCCCTCTGTGCTAAGGATCTCCTGCTGCAGTGTGGATTGCACAGAAAAACAGCTCTTAGTGTCTGTGTCCCCACAAGGCACATCATATGTGCTTCCTCATGTCATTATTTCAGCCCAGACACAGTTACTGTATGAACAGCATCCAGGAGACCAGGTGCCAAGTCCAGGGTCAGACACTGAGTCGACACTGATGCCCTGGCAAATGTGTGATGAACAGGGAAAGCCCCCAGTCCTTCTGCAGTGCAAGAGCTCTGTGGAGAGGTTTCCCCAGCAAGGAAGGCTGGCTCCCACCCAGCTATTTCTTATCTTAAAATTCCTAAATATAGCTCTGATTCCTTGAGGTTGATGAACAAGTATTAGGTGGCCAGGTGAGGTGGCTCACGGCTGCATCCCAGCACCTGGGAGACAAAGGCAGGCAGATCTTTGTGAGTTCCGGGCTAGCCTGGTCTACAAGAGTTACAGGTCAACCAAGGCAACACAGAGAAACCCCATCTCAAAAAAAAAAAAAGTATTAAGTGGAGGACATTTTGTAGCAAGCGTTTGCACGTTCCTTTGCAAAGTTTCTAGTGTCTGTCTTCCTCATATGTCAGGCAATTTCTTACTCCAAAGCGCTGAGAGGATAGGCCTGCTTCTCCCAGGCCAGTGTACAGTAGTGTCCATCTCTTAGCAGACAGGCAGTAATTTGAGGTGTGCTTATACAGGGTTAAGGGATGCTTGGCTGTGACCCAGGGTTGCTGCTCAGAAACTTCCTGGCAACATCTCCGGAGGCCAGGGACACAGGAGAATGGAATCTCCTGCTTCCAGATACCTCAGCAGCGTGAGGAGACAACACCAGGTCAGTAGCTATAGCCTTCTGCACCCAGTTTGCCGAGGGCATAAAACTGCAGCTGCTGTCCATGGAAAGGCAAGGCTGACTCAAGGGTGTGGAAGCCTGGGCCTCCGGAATAGTGCCAAGTGTTTGCTAGAATAGCATGCAGATTCTGGGCTCACCTTTAATGAGTATATTCAGCACCACGAGATTTGTTTTCATGTAGTAAGAACTGAAAGTGGCCCATTTTCATAAATAGGTGACTTTTTCCCAGTCTTTAGTGGACCTGATTTCCTGAGCTTGGTTTGTTTTGAACAGTGCGCAGATTATACTTGTGTTATCTGCATATTTCTTCTCCTTCTCCATCTCTTCCTCCTCTTCCTCCCCTTCTTCCCCTTCCTCTCACTCCACCTCTTCCTCCTCAGCTGACTCTCTTAGGGATACAGTTGAGAGATCAGCTTTCATGATGGAATGGCAAGTGTTCTACATAGACATCATGTACCTGAGGTCTGCTGAGGAGCTACCTGCTGCAGGCCCTGCCCCTTCCATCTTACCAGTAGCTGATGGAGAAACTGTCCCATGATCACATGTGCCCTCTCTGCTCAGGCCACTTGTCTCCTGAGGTGGGCAGGTGTCAGGGGCACTTAACTTACAGGGATGTTACTCTTTTTCAATGTACTAGGAGGCCCTGGAGAAAGGTTGCCTGCAGGTGTCTGTGTGTTGGGAACCCCTGTTGGGACTTCATGGCATCTTTCTTGGCCTTGTGTAACCGAGAGGATCCTCTGGCAGGTAAAAGCCTCATCCATGTTTGGATATGGCCCCGCACTTGTGAATGGAGATTGTGCCTCGCTCACCACAGCCACATTAGTCGATTTCCTCCTGACAGTATTCCCACGGAGCTCTGTCTTGCCCCTCTGGAAGTTTAAGTAGCCATAGATCTAAAACAAAATGAATTAGGCTAGCCAATCTGAAACGCAGCTATAGTGGCCACACTACATTCTACTGGTCTTTTTTTGTGATGCAGAAAAGGACAGAAGTGGCTGGCGAAAAGTGTGCTGTGCTGTGGCAGGACCCCAGTAAAGAGAAATGACTCATGTGTAAGGTGGTGACACATGTATGTGATGTAAACTGGCTTCTCCTCTGCCTACCTGACTTCCTGTCTTCAGACATCTAAAGGACAAACGGGAGTGCATGTCAAAGTCTTGTAACCTTTAGTAAACAACACTGTCTGCTGAATGAGGAGCTTGAAGCACATTGTTAATGGGTGTGTAGATAGGAAGAGATTCTCTTCAGAAAAAGTGGGAGGACAAGAAAATCTTTGTAAGTTTACCAGTCCTTCTCTATCAGAGCAGAGCTGGGGAAGAAAGGTCTTCCAGGCTTTCCTTCTCAAAAATCTTCCGTGGCTCTTTCTCCAGCTGCTGCTGCTGCTAGGGAAGGGATGCCTCAACCCCTGAGGACCTGAGGAGCCTTGGATCCTGAGCCTTGCTCATCCCTCTCTCCTCCTCCTCTGCCTCTTCCTCCTCCTTCTCCTCATCTTTCATCTTCTTCTTACTATTATTTGTTTATTCAGTTGGTTTTTCAAGACAGGATTTCTTCTGTGTGTAGCCTTGGCTGTCCTGGACTCCTTCAAATTCACAGAGATCTGCTTGTCTCTTTCCTCCCTGAGTGTGGGATTACAGGCCTGCACCACAGCACCTGGCTTCCAAAATCTCCTTATCACTTCTTTTCTCATGACCACATGACAAACCACCAAGGGTAGCACCAGGAGCAGGAAGCAGCAGGAGAAAGAACCAGCCCAGTCCCCAGGCCATTACCAGCTCTACTAGGCATAATTCTAGTTTTAGAGACTAAGCTACATTCCTTCCTTCCCCATACATCAGTGCTTCTGGGGGGAAAGCTCCCAAGGCCTGGCCCCAGGCTATTACTGGCTCTACCAAACAGGATGCTAATTTTGAGAAGAAGGATATAGTTCCTTGTCCATAAGTCAGGGCCTCAGGTAAAGCCTCGGTTGATCAGTCCAGGCCTCAGAAGTTCTCACCTTTTTAATTATATACATATTTTAAAGTCCAGATGAATTTACTGGTGTCTGAATATCCAAGAGACTTTTATGTCCTCCAAACGACAAATACCTTCTAGCATTGTGAAAAGAATGATCAATACACCTATTCTAACCATAATATTGAATGGAGGTGGAGGGTTGTAAAGCAGATTAAATCCCGGAACTTGTACAATGTATCTTTGGCTAGTTCGGATGGGAAATCTATACAAATAGACAGAAACCGCTGATACAAATAATATGGAAACATTCCCTACTTTTTGGAGCAGAGGGACTTTCCGAGTAAATAATATATGTGGAGGGTTAACATAAGCACTGATTCCAAACATGCTACTGTTGTTTTTCCTCTCTAAAAGTTCCATAGATAATCACGACGTCCAGAGCTGTGGCTAATGGCCAAAGGTCTAGTTGAGTCTTTTTTGTCTTGTCTTTTCTTTTTTTTGCAGACATTATAATAGGATGGGGTTCAATGAGGGGATCTCAGGATATCAACCCCTACCAGGTGGGCACACCTAGGACAATTGAACCAGCCCCTCCATTTGTCCATTCAGAGGCACAGGGTCCTTTAGAACCATGCACCATGTTAGAGCCTGGAACACAACACCCAAAGGAGGATTGTGCTTTGAAAGCAGAGCATTGGCTCTCTATTGCAACCTGGAGACTTTCTATCTGCTTGGGCAGCCTGTGAGTTCTTAAAAACCGGAAAATTCATGTGATGAATGAAGTGGTATTTTAAACACTGTATATCAGTCTCCATGGACCTCAAAGCCATAAGCCTTATAGGTCATTAAGATGCAAGGGACACATAGGAACCTGCCAATGACAAACGAATAGGGATAGTTGATGATATGCCAGAATCATTCAAGAGAGCAGTGCAAGGCAGCACATGAAAATCACCCAGAAGATCAGTTACATCAGTCTGATACTTTCAGTCATTATTTAAGGACAGTCAGATATTTAAAAACCTTTATTTGATATCCTATACAGCCTGTTTTCAATTGCTAAACATGGACTTTATAATCTTTAACAGCGTAATATTGCCTTTCATTTTTATTCTTCATATGCCTTATATAGCTTAGGCATCCTCTGTGTACTTTAAATAATTTACTTGGGATTTTATAGGTCTAGGTGTGGAAGGTGCCCTGGAAGGAAGCCGCACTCCATCTCAGATGAGGGACAGCAGAGGCTGTGGTGTGTTCATTTGCTTCCAGCACCAGTCTGCAGAGGGAGATGCAGATTTACATTGGGAAAACACCACCAGATAGAACAGGAGTGGTGCCCTGCCTCCCAGTATGTAGCACAGTTTGACCTCTCTGAAGACCAGCACCCTGTTTCAAAGTGGTAGTGCCGATAGGATGCCTCCCATGCTTTGTGGAAGAGGACTTGAATCAGATTCTGTCCAGGCGGCTCACCAGTTTTACTCATGTACCATACATGGGTGCACGCTTCCTCCTTCATCCTGAGCCTTTTTACATGTGTGCTCTGCCCTCCTCTGTGTTGCTCGGTTTTAGCAGTAAGTTCCTTCATATAAATAAATAAAGTGTAGGGTTTTGGACGCCTCTGAATTGTGGGGTTTTTCAGTTGAGCAGTCTGTGTCCTTCCCATGTAGAGAAATGTCATGTTTCTTACACATGTCCTTAAGACCGAGGCTGGCACTTTCTTGGGGGTCTTTACAAGCTGCCTTAGCCAGCTTCATATTACCACAGTGAAACACCTGAGGCAGTTTGCAAGGACAGTAATCTCAGTTTCTTCCCATGCTTTTTTCTGCTCAGAAGATAATAACACATCCTGGCAGGTGAGTGTGCCAGGGCCAAGTGCTTAAAGCACAGAACAGGGTAGAGAAGAGGGAGACAGTCTGCCCTGAGCCACCACAGTCTGTCAGAGGCATGCCTTAATAATGCAAACCCCTGCCACAATGGACCACTGGAGGATACTCAACATCCAAACTATGGCAGGAGCCTATTAACTCTGGTGACCACTCACGTACAGGGACAGAGCCCTTGAGTGGGAAGGGACTGGAGGGGAAGAAGTTGTGAAAGTCGCCATTATTGAAGTGTCTTTATTCATATGGGATGATGTGGACACTGCAGCTGCTATAGAATCCTTCCCATTTTAAGGCGTGTCTGAGCTGCTGGTGATGTCACATGCCATTAATCCCAGAGCTCAGGCGGCAGAGGCAGGCAGATGTATGTGCTTTTGAGACCAGCCTGGTTTACAGATTGAGTTCTAGGACAGGCAAGGCTACACAGAGAAATCTTGTCTCAAAGAAACACAAACAAATCCCCAAAAGATTGTAAAAAGCATGTCTGTGAATGGACCAAGGGATTGGGAGTGTAAACGCTGAGTGGAACTTAGAGCTGACTTCAGTCTACTCCAGGAGGGTCACCATGGGAAGCTAGCCTCCCTCAGCCTGCTGGGGCTGTTTGCCCAAGGTTGGACATGATGTTTAATTACTACATCTCTAAGCACCTGCACAAGTCCTTGCGGAGATTGGGCCTGCTAAGGTTTCCTCAAAAGGGGAAAGGGGAGCTTTGAGGCCTCAAGAACACATGGACTTGACAGGCGTCAAGGGATGCTCAAGGGGCCCTTGGTCAGGAAACTCCTCCTCTTTTCACCTAATGAAACAGTTGCCTAGGGTAATGTGACCACTACCCCTGCCTTGGGTGACTCTCTGTGTTATAACCTCTTATGAAGCTGAGTGGAATGCTTTCATAGTGTGCCTGCTTATAAGCTGAGCACAGAATCCCCCAACAGAATAGCTGTTTTTGAGTTATCCACAGTCCTGTCGTGACCTCACTAATGTCATTGATTCGACAAGCCAAACTAAATGGAATTCTCCTTTGTTATGTGTCTTCTGTGTTTGGGGTGGACAATCCCTTCTGCCCAGCTCCTCGTTGAAAGACATCTGGGACATGAGACCTAAAAGAAACTGACAGAGTAAAAGAGATGTGTTGCAGTGCAGTATCTGCTGGGGGAATGTAGGCACGGAATCTTCCTCTATGAGGCCTGCAATGTCGCATCCCCTAGCTGTGGTGATAGTTTTATGGTGCCTGCTACAGATAATGAAGCCTGCACGTTCTGCTCAGCAGTCGACTCATAGGAATCTTGCCTGACTAAGGAAGAATTGCAATGGGAAGTGGACATGCGGAAGGTGTTTTAGGACTGGTTGTCCTAGAACTCACTCTGTAGACCAGGCTGGCCTTGGCCTCACAAAGTTCCACCTGCTTTGGCATCCCCTGAGTGAGTGCTGGCATTAAAGGCAATGACACCTTTTTTGTGTAACAGTAAAAAGAGATTTTAGGGCCAGGTGTCATGGTGCAAGCCTGTGATCTCAGAACTAAGGGAGGCACAGGCAGGCAGATCTAGGTGAGTTCGAGGCCAGCCAGGTCTAAAACGTGAGTCTAGGACATACAAGTTTACACACAGGAAACTTATCTTGGGAAAAAAGAAAGGGACAAAGGAAGAAAAAGAAGAGAGAGAGAGAGAGAGAGAGAGAGAGAGAGAGAGAGGAGAGAAGAGAAAGGAAGAAACCCGCTTTACTCAGGTAAAATTTGATAATCACAAAGTAAGTCATTCAATGAGATCCCAGCAACCATGCTTAATAATCCTTCCTGTATGGTTTTTTTTCGCAACTCAATGATTTTTAAACAAACATTTGTTATACTGAAGTAGCCAGGAAGGCAGCCCGAGGTTTGCTGTGCTCATAGGCATCAGACACAGCTATCTGCCCATTTTGCCTGACAGAAGGGAAGCGGTTCCTTTTCGTGAAGGGGAACTAGATGTCTTTGGACCTAACAGTCCAGAATTTGTTGACCAAAAGGGGCAGCATGGTCTCTTCTGTAGGTGCTTCTCAGCTGAAGTTAGGGTTGGTACTGGAGGCAGTGACCTCAGAGTGAGTCAGCAGGCAGGACAATCAGAGGACTGATTGTCTCTATGCTGATGTCAACTCACACAGTGTTGACACCTGAATAGGGCAAGGGGACACTCCCTCCTCTCTGTTCCAACAGGCATGGCCACTTCTGTTGGCACGACCTTGTGGGGACCTTTTTCTAGAAGCCTCCATCCTATCCAGAGAGTGCCAATTCCCCTCCCGACCTCAGACTCTCAAACTGCACAGACAGGCACAACAGCACCAACCCCAGGTTTGCATGGCCTGTCCTTAAGCAAAACCCCTCTGCTGGGCATGTTGTTGAGAAGCAGCAGAGCATCAATGTCAGTGGAGTTTCAGGGCACACAAGGCATGTGACCTGGGCCTCCTCACTGAGCTCACAGCCTAATGGCAAGAAGGGGAGGGCCCAGGAGGAGCAGCACAGAGCTTGCCACCTGGCTGCCTCCACACTCAGGAGGAAGGAGGAAGAGTGGGTGGCAGGAGGTGGGGCAGGCCCAGCACTGCTTGAGACCCTCCAGGACGGAGACCACAGCCACAGGAGGGCAAAGGGCACACGCTCTGCTCCAGAGTTTCCTTGTTTCCTTTTCTTAGAGTGGATTCCAAGGCTTTCAGTCCCTGGGTGGGCTCAGCCTTGTGGCCACCAGGCAGCACAGGCCTCCAGCCCACAGTGTCCGGGCCATGCATCCAGGGTCAGGCTGAAAGACCCCCACCCTAGGTGAGGGGATGCACAGCAGCACAGAGTACCATTGGTCAGTCAAAACACTGTATACATAATAAATAAATAAATATTTTTTTAAAAATCAGTGACTTACAAAAACATACAGGAAGGATTACTAAGCATGGTTGCTGTGATCTCATTGAATGACTAACTTTGTGATTATCAAATTTTACCTGGGTATAGTAATCTTTATTTTCTTTTATAGATAGGGTTTCTTTCTTTCTTATCTCTTCTTTCTCTCTTTCTCTTTCTTTCTTTTCTTTCCATCTTTCTCTTTTCCCAAGATAATGTTCCTCTGTGTAGCCTTCTCTGTCCTAGACACGCGTTTAGACCTGGCTGGCCTCAAACTCATTTAGATCTGCGTGCTTCTGCCTCCCTTAGTTCTGAGATCACAGGCTTGCACCATGACACCTGGCCCTAAAATCTCTTTTTGCTGTTACACAAAAAAGGTGTCACTGCCTTTAATCCCAGCACTTACTCAGGGGACACCAAAGCAGGTGGGAATCTATGAGGCCAAGGCTAGCCTGGTATACAGAGTGAGTTCTAGGACAACCAGGCCAAAAACAGAGAAACTCTGGCTCGAAATAAGAAAAAGTATCTTTTGTGAGTCAATTTCCACACACCCAAAGTTCCTATGTGATCTAGGGGATATCTGGAAAGAGCCATCACCTCAGGCTTATGAGACTTCCTAGGTTGCCAGACAGGTCAGAGCACTGGGTTTATGCAAAGGCTCTGAGAAACCTTCAAGAAAATAACACAAAGACTCTGAGATAATGATCACTGACCAAAGGCAGCTTCACAGCTTAGCTGCTGTCACTCCAGATTCAGGCTAGATACAATGGGTCTGCGAAAATTCTGCTGCGCACTAGCCCTTTTGTTCTGACCCCAGTTCCTAGAAGGTAGGTCCCCAGGAGCCCTGACTCAGAGACACATGGCCAGAAATGTACAGCCTCACCCCATCTAATTGTTATGATGTGACTCACTGCATTCTGCCTCCTCTTACCTGTCCAGAAAAGCAAGGAGGGCAGGTCTCATGGGGAACAGAAATGAGTACCTCACTCTGGTCCCACTTGGGGCTGCTAGCCAGGGCAATTGGAGGTTCCTTCTCTCTGGGTCAAGGACCACAGGAAGCAGCATGCATCTGGGCAGTTAATCACTTTGCATAAGTGGCCTTGTCCTTAGGAAGAACATGCAGGATGCAACAGAAGAAAATGCACAAGTGTACCCACAGATACTGTTGCATGTAAAGCCTTGGGGAAACTGAACCCCACTGGCCTTCTTATCTGAGATGCCTATTGGACAGGTGTAGGATCCTCAGAGTGCAGTCTGTCTGTCAGGTCCCCGTTGCTCAATGAGAACTCTCCAGGTTTCCTGTGAACCTGGTGACAGTCCTGACCATGGATCCCAGCAGGTGAATCCCATTGGTCCTGTTCTCACACAAGCAGCAGGCCGGTGTGTGGCATGGATTGAATGGAATACAAACTTTTGTGGGTCTCTGTCCTTCGGTCCACAGCTTCTCATCATCAGGCCATGTTTGCTGTGCCCAGAACTCTCAGCATCCTACGAGATTGTGTGGAGCTGGAAGCTCAATCGGTACTCACCGGGCTGCAGCTGAGGCACCAGAACCAAGTTTCAGACCCCAAAGCCCATACTAGAAGCCCATACCTAGGAGAGAGGAGGAGGATATATTCCAAAATGGACTTCTCCTCACTTGTGGAGGACGGTGTGACCACTGTGGGCTCAGAAGGGCAGGGGTGGTATGGTGCTGAGAAGGCAGCTAATTAAAGGCCCTGTCAGCTCACTTTCACAGTGCAGACTCTAAAGGCAAGGCAACATTGAGCCACCCTTGGTTTGCAGAACATGGCCATGAAACGGACAATTATTTTGGTAGATTTCATTTCCAAATCTAAATCAAGATCAGGAAAAGAAGTTAAATACCTCTATAACCCTTAAGGAAAAGAAGTAGTCATTGAATGTTTCCCACCCTGGGGGAGGAGAGAATGCCTCATGGCCAGATGATTTTAGCTCAGAATTCTATCAGACTTTCAAAGAAGAGCTAATACTAATACTATTCAAACTATCGCACAAAATAGAAACAGAAAGAACATTTCCAACCTCACTCTATGGGGCCACAGTCATTCTGGTCCCTAGAACACACAAAGAGCCATCAAAGAAAAACAATTTCAGGCCAATTTCCCTTATGAACACTGATGAAAAGTAGACTCACAAACCGAATCGAAGAACACATCAAAGATATCATTTTATAGGTTATGAGAAAGACTCTTGGGTTTTTTTCCAAATATATATCTATCTCAAGCTTTATACACAAACCCTTATATATCAAAAGTTTTTTATTTTAGCCGCATCACATTTTTATTTATTAATACCATGAGATTTAGTAGTATTATAGAGAAAGCCCCATCCCACCTTTATATAACATTTCCTGAGAAGGCCTACTTGGAACAAGAAACTACTCCTGTTCTATCTGGTTGTGGTTTCCCAATGTAAATCTGTATCTCCCTCTGCAGACTGGTGCTGGAGGCAAATGAACACACCACAGCCTCTGCTGTCCCTCATCTGAGGTGGAGTGAGGCTTCCTTCCACTGCACCTTCTACACCTAGACTTACTCAATAAACACATGCACAGTGGTGCCTATTACTATGTTCAAAGTAGCACCCAACATGTCAGTGATGGGGCAAGGCCCTAAGCAGGAGGACTTTGGCTGGGTGAGCAGAAGGATTGATATTGGGTAAAGGAAGGCCAAAAGGCTGTTTTCTGCTTAGTGGAGCCTCCCTTAAAGTAACAACAACCTCCCTTAACCTGTCCCAAAGGACAAAATTCTTGGGCAAGGGCAGTAGTTCAGGGTCAATCCAAATGTCCTGTACCAGTTCAAGGAACCCACCCTACCGACTGTCGTAAAAATAAATGTGCTTCCTTACCTACCATTTTGGTTCTGCTCTCTTCTACCACAGAGAGAGAGAGACAGAGAGAGAGAGAGAGAGAGAGAGAGAGAGAGAGAGAGAGAGAGAGAGAGAGAGAGAGAGAGAGAGAGAGAGAGAGAGACCCTCTGCAACTTGATCTCCAACAAGCCTTTCTTTCTACTGATGGATCAGGTAGTTAACTATGTCCTCACTTATACCTATTAGGTTTGGATAGTTTCAGTCATGTCTAGCTAAGCAAGTAGAAATTCTCCTTAGGATTTAACTAAAATTATTATTAGAGCTGGGCGTGGTGGCGCACGCCTTTAATCCCAGCAAAGTGAGTCCAGGATGGCCAATGCTACACAGAGAAACCCTGTCTCGAAAAAACAAAAAAAAATTATTTTACTTCATTTATTTTCCTCCTCTTCCTCCTCCTCCTTCTTCTTCTCTCTCTTTCTCCTCCCCCTCCTCCTTCTCCTCCTCCTTGTTCTCTCTCTCTCTCTCTCTCTCTCTCTCTCTCTCTCTCTCTCTCTCTCTCTCCTTCCCTCCCTCCCTTCCTTTGTGGGTGTGGGTGGGTTGCTGTCAGAAAGGGTTCATATGAAAATAACCAGTGAACAATTTGTGAGAATTGCTCTCTCCTGTGGAGGGCTGGGTTGAGCATCTGAGGCTTTCCCTGAGTCCCTAATATATTTGGAGAAGAGGCATGGCTCCTTCTTTAAACCAAGAAAATGCTTGGAGGAGCCAGTAATGGTTTGGAGCCAGGGCCTTGAGGACTTTTCCTTGAGGTCCCAGTGTAACCAGGAATATGCTTGGCAGAGCTGCTGACGGCCTGGGGCAAGCCTGGCTACATATTCTGAGAACCCCACTTTTCCCAACATTTGGGGCTATGGTTATCAGACCCAAAGCCACTGCTGTGTGCTTTGCTCTGTCATGCTCTTGAGATGACCTGTCCTTGGGTGGCATTGTTTGATTAGCTTCTTGCTGATTTTATCCCATTTCACCCCTGTAAATAATCGATAAGATGCTGTGCCTTTTTTTTTCAAGACAGGGTTTCTCTTTGTAGCCCAGGATGTGCTGAAACTTGCTCTGTAGAACAGGATGGCCTTGAACTCAGAGATCTCCTTATCACCTCTTTTCTCATGACCACGTGACAAACCAGCAACAGTAGCACCAAGAGCACGAAGTAGCAGGAGAATGAGCCAGCCCAGGCCCCAGGCCATTACCAGCTCTACTTGGCATAATTCTGGTTTTAGAGACTGAGCTACATTCCTTCCTTCCCCATACAGCAGTGATTCAGGGGGGAAAGCTCCCAAGGCCTGGCCCCAGGCTATTACTGGCTCTGCCAAACAGGATCCTAATTTTGAGAAGAAGGATATAGTGCCTTGTCCATAAGTCACGGCCTCAGGTAAAGCCTCAGTTGATCAGTCCAGGCTTCAGAAGTTCTCACCTTTTTAATTATACATATATTTTAAAGTCCAGATGAGTTTACCGGTGTCTGAATATCCAAGAAACTTTTATGTCCTCCAACCAACAAATACCTTCTAGCATTGTGAAAAGAATTATCAATACACGGAATCTAATCATAATATTGAACGGAGGTGGAGGGTTGTAAAGCAGATTAAATCCCGGAACTTGTACAATGTGTCTTTGGCTAGTTTGGATGGGAAATCTATACAAATAGAGACAAACAGCTGATACAAATAATCTGGAAACATTCCCTACTTTACGGAGCAGAGGGCCTTCCCGAGTAAATAATATATGTGGAGGGCTAACATAGGCACTGATTCCAAACATGTTACAGTTGTTTTTCCTCTCTAAAAGTCCCATAGATGATCACGAGGTCCAGAGCTGTGGCTAATGGCCAAAGGTCTAGTTGAGTCTTTTTTTTCTCCTTTTTCTTTTTTTGACATTATAATAGAATGGGGTTCAATGAGGGGATCTGAGGATATCAACCCCGATCAGGTGGGAACGCCCAAGAACATTCAACCAGCCCCTCCGGTTGTCCATCCAGAGGCACAGAGTCCTTTGGAACCACGGACCATGTTAGAGCCATGAAACACAGCACCCAAAGGGGGATTGTGCTTTGAAAGCAGAGCATTGGCTCTTTACTGCAACCTGGGGACTATCTCTCTGCTTGGGCAATCTTTCATTGTTAGAAACTGGAAAATTCAAATGATGAATGAAGTGATATTTTGAACACTGTATATCAGTCTCCATGGACCTCAAAGCCATAAGCCTTATAGGTCATTAAGATGCAAGGGACACATAGGGACCTCTCAATGACAAACAAATAGGGATAGTTGATGATATGACAGAATCATTCAAGAGAGCAGTGCAAGGCAGCACATGAAAATCACCCAGAAGATCAGTTACATGAGTCTGATACTTTCAGTTATTATGTAATGAGGGTCAGATATTTTAAAACCTTTATTTGATAAAGGTGGGGTAGTCTTTAGCTAGAGTCATTCTGGTGGAAAGGGAAGACATCAAGAGGAACAGGTAAGATGAACGCACATCAGGTGTACTTAAGGAAACTGTATTTTAGATAGGCATAGCTGGGTCATGTGCATGTCATGCAAAATTGGTCCCCACCCCCACCCCCTGTGGTAGACAAATGACAGCACCAGCTCACTTCTCCTGAGAGGCTTTAGAATCTCATGGAGGGGAGGAACTTGACCTGAGCTGGAGACATCTGTGAGGCTTGTGAGTTCCCAGTCTGGACACATCCAGGTGAGAAGTCTAGGGACTATTTAAGGAAACTCCAGGCCAGCACACAGGCAGAGACTCACAAAAGCCTTCCCAGGACTGCTGTTACACAAACAGCCTTGGGCAGGGCTCTCAGTCTGAGCCCCAGGCCCTCCTTCCTGGATGAAGTTGAGCAACTTGACCCAGCTCATCTGAGGAAAGGTCACCTGTGTCAAGATTCAAACTGAGAACTGACAGAGTTTCATTGTCCAAATGCAGGATTCCAGGATTCTCCCTGCCCTCCTGCAGCCAGACGGGTTCTTTCCCACTCAGATGATCAGATATGCCTTATCATGCCTGGTCTCCCCTTTAGGCCTATTTCTTAACCTTAGTCCCAGTGACCTTGAAATCCAATTTTAGTTCTTCTGGTGTCTCATTCCTCCCCTCTGACAAGTGCCCTGAAGGCCCAATCACAGGTCTCCCTGCAACTTATTCTCTGAGTTGGCCTGCTGTAGGGAGAGGTATTCCTCTTACTTGGCATGTTGTAGGGCCAGGTACTGTGCTCTCATGACCATTATCCGGATGGCACCTACTTTTTGCTTGATATGAGGTGGGCACAAAGCACGACTGGTTTAAACAGAACTAAGAACTTTTTTTCCTTGTGGCCATTTATCCCTCCTGCCAGAGAGTTGCCCTTGACTTAGCATTTCAGCCTACAAAGTGGGACAATGGGCAAAGTCATTTTCTTCTGTCACTTTTTTTCCTGGTGAGATTAAAGGTGCAGTTATTGGGGCCTAGAAAGGCTGAAAAGCTAGTCAAAGGCTAGGTAATGGGGCACTTGTCAAAAGCATCTGTTTAGCTGATCCAGTTGAAGAGACAGGGAGTAGTCACAATTGCGGGACTGGTTTACATCAACTTTCAGCAGGTCCAGCTCTCAACAGCGCTGGATGGAGTCTGTTAGGCAGGTAAAAACCTGCTGAGACAAATACAGACTAGGGACAAAAGTTAAAGTTGTGTCTATAAGACAGCTGGGGTAGGCTTATGCCTTTGAGACCCAGTAAAAGCGTGGATATTCTTTTCTCAGTCCAGAAGACTTGGTATACAGATTGGACAGACTTGTTTCTAGCATGATGAGAGGCACCCTCAGGTCTATATTCAGAATACCACCCAAGTGAAATTAAAATCTTGGGCTTGGGACTGATTAGTAAGGAGTCAGTGCTCCAGCTTATCAGAACTTTTATCCCTGATCTCTCCAAGGCCTTTATCATCAAGTGGTGTTGGATTTGTCACATGATTTTTAGCATCTAATGAGATGATCATGTTTTGTTTTTCCTTCCATTTGTTTATATGATGGAATACGTTGATGGATTTTTATATGTTGAACCTCCTCTGCATTCCCAGGATGCAGCCTTCTTGGTCATGGTGAATGATATCTTTGATGTGTTCTTGGATTCGGTTTGTGAGTCTACTTTTCATCAGTGTTCATAAGGGAAATTGGCCTGAAATTCTTTTTCTTTGATGGGTCTTTGTGTGTTCTAGGGACCAGAATGACTGTGGTCCGATAGAGTGAGTTTCACAATGTTCTTTCTGTGTCTATTTTGTGCAGTAGTTTGAAGAGTATTGGTATTAGCTCTTCTTTGAAAGCCTGGTAGAATTCTGAGCTAAAATCATCTGGCCATGAGGCTTTCCAGCCCTCGCCCCTGGTTGGGAGACATTCAATGACTGCTTCTTTTCCTTAGGGGTTACAGAGATATTTAACTTGTTTTCCTGATCTTGATTGAGATTTGGTAAATGGAATCTACCAAGAATATTGTCCGTTTATTTAGATTTTCCAATTTTGTAGACGATCGTTTTTTGAAGTAAGACCTAATATTTCTTTGTTTTTTTTTCCCCAGTGTGTTGTTATGTTCTGTTTTTCCTTTCTGATTTTGGTGATTTGGATATTTTCTCTTTGCCTTTTAGTTAGTTTGGCTCAGTGTGTGTCTTTGGTCTATCTTATTGATTTTCTTAAAGAACCATCCCTTGATTCTATTCATTCTTCCCTTTGTCCTTTGTTTCTAGCTTGTAGACTTAAGCTTGATTTGATTATTTGTAGCCATCTACTTCTCTTGGGTGTGCCAGCCTCTTTTGTTGTGGAAACTTCCAGAGGAGCTGTTAAGTGGCTAGTATGGAATGTCCCCAATTTCTGTATGAAGGTGCTTAGTGCCAGGAACTTTCCTCTTAGTACTGCTTTCATTGTGTCCCATAAGCTTGGGTATGTTGTGCCTTCATTTTCATCAAATTTTAGGCAGTCTTTAATTTCTTTTTCATTTCTTTCCTGGCCCCATTGTCACTGAGTAGGGTTTTGCTCATTTTCCGTGATTGTGTAGGCTTTTTGTTATTTCTGTTGTTGAGATCCATTTTAACCCATGGTGATCTGAGAAAGTACAATGGGTAATTTCAATTTTTTGATTTTTTTGTATATGGTTTGCTTTGTGACCGACTATATACTGACAACTTCCAAGAATGTTCCGGGGGGTGCTAAGAGAAAGACTATTCTTTTGTGCTTGGGTGAAAACTTCTGTAGATAACCATTGTGTCCATTGGATCATTTCCACTCTGTGGTTTTCCTTATTTCTCTATTTTGTTTCTGCCTCAGTGCGTGATCTGCCATTGCTTAGCGTTCGGCCACTGACTTCT